>NW_008616938.1:0-1872 GCF_000691845.1 Merops nubicus | reverse complement strand
ACCTTGGCACTCCGGGGACAAAGGGCCCCGTTACCCTCTGCTGCTGTGGGCCGTGCTGTGCCACGGTCCCCCCGTTTCCAGCCTGGGCCCTCAGCACCCCCTCTGCACCCCGAGCTGCCTCGGCTCACCCATCTTGGCACAGAAATCGGCCCCCAACGTTGGGTGCTTGGCCGTGGGTTCACCACCGTCCTGGCACAGGGTGGCAGCTGGGTGGGAACAGCTTGTCCCGGTGGGCCCGGTGACTGCGGGGACCCCCAGCACCCAGCCACAGCAGTGCCTCTGGGTGCTGGGTGCTGGCTCTGAGTGGGGCATTTCCCCCTGGCATTCCCCGTGGGGCAGGGCTGGGCTGGGCCTGCTCCTCCTCTTGTGCAAACAGGACTTTGGTGGATAAGGGTACTGCTGACACTGCCTGGCAAACGGTGCCATGTCCCACGTGGCCACAGCAGAGTCCTGCTCACAGCCCAGCCCTGAGGGTGCCCGGTGAGTGCCTCCAGGGCTCGGCTGGCATGTGTCCCTGTGCTGTGGCACACACTCTGCTGTCATGCTGTGCCCGTGCCGTGACAGCTTGGGAGTCTCGTCCTGACCCTGGATTTCTGGTACTGGCTAAATCCTGGTTTTCTGACCCTCTGTGTTTGGTGAAAACACCTGGAAAATGAGAGCAACGAGGCCAGGAGCTGGGGTGGGTGTCACTGCCTGGGGGTGGGGGCCCTGCCTGGCCCTGCCGTGTCCTTGCTGACCACCACTCTCCTCTGCAGTGTCTGTAAGGAGCTCAAATGTGTTACCAGCTCCAGCCAGCTCAACCACAGCCACCCATTCAGGGACACCCAGCACGTCTCCACCCAGCTCTGTCTCGGTGACAGACAGTGCTTCTCTGTCCACCTCGGCCATCGTGTCCAACAAAGTGACCATGACATCTGCAACAGCTCCTTCCAACCCAGCATCGACTCTGTCTGGGACACTGAGCTCAACGACTTATTTATCCAACACAGCACCTCCAGCAGCATCTCCATCTGACCCAGGCATGGCACCAACTCCCACCAGGATAACAGCATCAACACCACCTCTGACATCACCATCCAAAGGGACATCTCCATCCAGTACGACAACAGGACCGTCTACATCCAACATGACAACTGAACTGTCTCCATCCAACACAACAATGGCCCCATCTCCATCCAGCACGACAACGGGACCGTCTACATCCAACATGACAACTGAACTGTCTCCATCCAACATGACAACAACACTGTCTCCATCCAACACAACACTGTCTCCATCCAACATGACAACAACACCGTCTCCATCCAACACAACACTGTCTCCATCCAACATGACAATGGCCTCGTCAGCCCCCACAGTGAGCCCTGGTCCCAGCAGCACCTTGGCCACCAGCTCTAGAACGACACCAGCCACCGGCACCAGCACCTTGGCTGGCAGCGTGGGTGAGAGCCAGGCTGGGGGGGGTACCGTGCAGGCAGGGAGCCCCTGGACCTGCCCACAGCCACGGCAGCTGCCTCGTGTCCCCCCTAGACCCCTGCTCAGGGGCTGTGCTCACAGTTTGGGACAGGGGACCTCCATGGGGCAGGTCCCCTGGTGAGCCCAGAGTGCCCCTGGGCTGTCCCATCCTCCTTGGGGGGGCAATTTGAGAGCTCCCCTTTTCTCCCCCAGCGCCTGTGTCACAGGACCCCAGCCAGGGAGGGTGGAAGGGTCCTGGGCTGGTCCCCCACGGGTGGCGGTGACACGGGAGCTGGGTGCTAGGTCCGTGAGGGGTCGGACAGTGGCAGTGAGGGGAGCTGGAGCTGGTCTTGAGCCCCGTTTCACCCCAAGAGCCACTGTGGTGCTCGGAGGCCGGGCACAGGGCTTGGTGATGGC
>NW_008616937.1:15449-26659 GCF_000691845.1 Merops nubicus | reverse complement strand
GGACGGGGAGTCCTGCGTAAGAGCGCAGCGCGGAGCTGCGAGGATGTCTCGGAGGGATTTCGTGTTCTAAACATCACCCCCGGAGCTTTGTTGCGTCCAAAGCGTCTCCAGACATTATCAGTGGAGAAGCAGGTCTACGTTTCTTTTCTGTTCTGAACATTGGTGCGTGGTTTTGTGTCTTGCCTTTGCACAGTCACATAAACTTAATGGCTCTTTTGCCGTGTTTCGCTGGTTTTTTTTATTTAATTCAGGTGGCTTCTTAGCTTACCAAAGTTTGGTACAATAAGTATTTCTCATGTAAGCAGCCTTAAAGATTCTCTATTACCCTTGTTTCCATTTTTAAGTTTTAGTGTAGTTTATTCCCAATAGTTTTAAAAGTTTTAAACTGTTCCCATAAAGCAGTTTGAGAAGCATTCTCTCTCCCTGCTCCCCCCTGCAGCTCACCTTAGCCCACTTGAGGTAAAGATCAGAAATTCAGTTGAAGCTACTAGAACTCTCCATTTTAGGGACTGAAATCGGGACTATGAATCTAATAGGTCTGTAAACTCTTTTATTCTTGGCCAGCTTTTAAACTCTTGAGATGGCAAGTGCATGGCATGTGCTTGCAGGTCGGGGCCTTGTCTTTTTTTTTGTACGAATGATCAGCAAAGAAAACCATGTACAGTAATAGAAAACACACGTTGCATCCACACAAAACCCCAGCCTACCAGAAGCGGTAACAGAGACAAGATTACTACCACTTTTTCTCAGTTGGGTTGAATCAAGCTGTAGTGCTGAAAGGATCCTCTTTTAAGGAATTGTTGTTTATTGTTTGTTTGTAAAAACACAGCTGCACGAATTCACAAGCTGGCAGAAAAGCAGGCTTTCTGTGAAGGGTACTCACCAGGCTGACCTACGCAGCCACAGCAAGAGAAAAGTGCCTTCCTGAGGCCGTTTTTCTGATCTTGATATTGAACATGTGTGGTATAAATTGCTGTCTGTAGGTGCCACTTGCACACCATCTGCCCTAGAAGGGGCTTAGAAAATTATTTTTGGATGAAAAATGTGACCTGTCGATGGCTAAAAGTAGTGAGTCCTGTCCCATTGGAATCTAGGTGCAGTGCTGTTCCCCTGGCCATGATGGTTACCCAGAAAACACACAAACAGGACAAAAGGAACAGTTGCCTGAAACCGTGAGGTATGATGATGGCAAGCTTGGAGGGTTTCTAAGCTTATGAGAACAAGTATAATAAGTTAGATGCTTCTGTGTTGAATCTCCTTTAATGTAAGTCAAGCTGTTTTATTCTTCTTCCTTAGTAATATAAGTGTTCAAGGAGTCAAATGATCAAGCTAATTTTAAGACTTCCTAATAAATGTTAAGTTTTATCTAATAAAGATATATATGAATTAAAAAAAAAAGAAAACCAAAACAACAAAACCTATGAGGAAAAGAAGAGAATGGTAAAAACATTTCACTTTTTTTTTCTCCTATATTTTTCTCCAGTTTCTTTCTTCTGAGCTCAGCTGGTGTATAAAAGGAGTTAATGATGATAATGAGCTTACATTTACTGCACCTTTCTTCCTGAAGAATCCCCAAGGGCATTACAAACAGATAAGATAAATTCATTGCTTGTTCTTAGAGGATACTGAGGAATATTGCTTCTGGCTTTTATATGGAAGTAGCAGACAGCAGTTAGCAGACATATTGCCCTTCTGCATACTTCTGCAAGAAATATGGATCACAAAGAAGAAGGTTAAGCAGCATTTGGTTTACATCACTGATCCTTGAACGGTGAGACAAGAACAGAATCATGCGTAGGTTTTCCAATGTCAGCTTTCTGCTTGCTTTATGATAGAGAAAATTGATTTCTAAACACACACACACAAAAAGTATCATAAATTATTATTTGCTGCTTGAATATTGTCACATTTCTCTTACTTCACTAAGAATTTCGCTGGTTACAGACAACAACACATGCAAAAAATTGAATTCTGTAGCTTGTAGCCATATAAGCACCCTGCCTAGAATGGAGGAGCTTGTTGTATTTGTATAAACATGATGGAAAGTACTCTGGGCTTTTGTCTTGCTAAAACATTTACATCAAGGGGCATCTTCTGGGAATGATATTTCCTAGATGTTTCTGATCTTACTGAGATGCAGTTTTGTGTGGAGTTAGGTGTATCTGTACCTCACCATGATTACCTAATTCTGCCAGTCTAAAAAGGTAGGTCCTCTTTTACTGGCTTTAAAAACTGTTGATTTGCTATTTCGATTGTCCCATTTACTCTTGCTGCCCTCTTAAATGCTGAAAATTAGTGACTAAAGGTTGTGGTTTCCTACAAAGACTAGTTTCTTTGGTCTCAAATATTTAACTGAAATTTTGCTACAGCCCATGTAACTACTGAGTTGATTTTTGGGAGGGAGGGGATGTTATGTTGTGTTTTTTGGTTTGGTGGTGTTTTTTTCTTTGCGGCCTGGGGTGCCTATGTCCTGTGTCTGTCAAATAATTTTGGTACTTCTTAGGACAAGATCTTCTTTTAGGATAAAGCTCCTACTCTGTCATGTTCTGATATAGCTTCCAATTCAGTCAGGCTTTCACAACTCATAGTATGCTTCTCTTCTAGAGGAGTTGTATGTGTTTTGACAGTCTCTCTACCAATCCATGCATCAGCCTAGATGAAGAAACAATCTTGCAATCCACAAGCAGACATTTATAACACATTAAAAAAAAAACAAACCAAACCAAACCAAACCCCACCAAAACCAAACCAAATATTTTTCTCTGTTAGATGACAGAACTGAAATTCAGAGAGGTTTTTGCAGCCAAAATCTATGAAAGGAAAACCAATAAACATGTTCCTATTAAAAAAATAAAAGGAATTTGAGAGGTTTCTAAATACACTAATTCTGTTTTGTTGGTGTTCTACGATATTTCAACTATGATAAAGAAATCAATAGGCTTTCAATGCCTGCAGTGTTTTTATTTGTTTGTTTTCTATCTTCAGTATTCATTATCTAAATAAGTGATACTCTTAACCTGAACATGTTACTGTGTTGCAGCAAGAAGTGATTATTTCTGTCCCCTTTGTTTCTCCTCAGGGTTTATATTCAACATTTCATCAATGAAGAAGAAAAAGAGTGTGTTTCCTAAAATAACTTCTGTTCTATTTTGGTTTTAAACACTCCACTCTACTGCCTCATTCAGGTAAATGTACCAGGATATTTTTCCTATAGAAAAAAAACCTGTTTTGTTTGTTTTGTTTTGTTTTGTTTTGTTTTGTTTTTTTATGCTGTCTTCTTACATCTCATTGGATTTTGATCAGTGTTACCTTGTCATAAAAATCTGAGTTCAGAGAGAACATAATTTCTGTAATGTGGCCATTCTGTGATTGTTAAGATTTTTATTTCAGACTGACTAAAATCCCCTAGTCAATGGAAGGACTTCTGTTGTTGAATTCTGCTGTCTATATGGCTGGGTCATGCTCTGAATAACAAATGAATGTTGAAAAGTTTGAAACTGAAATTTAAAAAGTAATTCAAAGTTTGGTGATAATATTGGGAATTTCTTGTGATTATTATTTTGATCCTGATATAGCCCTGGGTGATAGCATACATCTTAGAGCATCAGAGGAAGTTAAATGACATCTCAGTTGTTGATTTTAAGCAGCCAGTGCAGCTATAAACAGAAATGAAGAAAATGAGGGGAAGGGGAGCTGTGAAAGACTCTGTGAGGGACAGAGGGGGAGGAGTCAAGAAGACTAATGGGGAAAAAAAAAGTCACGATGAAGGAAAGAGAAAGGAAAACAAGAACATCTTAAGGAATAAAATGGAGAGCGAGAGCCTACATCATAAAGGCTGCATCATCCCTTGAAAGCATGGAGCAGACAACTTTAGATTATTTGTGCCTAGCCCCTCATGTTGTCTCCTAGTGCTGTGGTCTTCATCCCTCACTCCTGTGTTCAGCCCAAGATTTTTCTCTAGCTTGGAGTGCTACAATGTATTTAATTGTAAACACTTAAAACCTTACATTTCCTCCATGCAAAGAGGATTTTCTCCCTTCCCGTGCCACATTAAGCTACTAAATATGCAGCCCAAACATACATCAGCTTTTGTGTCCAATGAAGCGTGCTCCAAACACTTAGATGTATGCTGCCCTTTGCTCCCGGGGTACATGTAGGCCACTGCTTTGCCTCTGCAGGAAGGGACTGTGGGCTGTCCCTTCTCCAACGCAGTAGCTTGCTGCTGTCTTTTTACCTCTTATTTTTTTGTAAAGTTAGACCTGAGTTTGATATTTTCTGGCACTTGAACATTACTCCAACCGTAGTTCCATGTGCAGAGCTCATTTACATGCTGTTTACCTTTACTGCCAGCTTATTAATGAAGTTATTAGGACAAGAAGCAACTTTGTGCCTTGCAATAGACCCACTGCATACTTCCCCACAACTCGCTGCAATCCACTGCCATTTCTCATCAGCCAGTGTTTGTGATCTTTCAACCTGTTTTCAATTTACATGACAGTGCTTATATCCAAAGCAATTTGAATTCATTTTGGGAGATTTAGTGAGACACTGTATTAAATCCTTTATTAAAATCATACTGTGTATCTTTCATCCAGGATTTCTGCAGTTCTATCAAAAAAGCAATCACGTTTCCTTGGCACGACATGTTCCTTATGAACCCATGCTGCTTATTGCTTATTGTTCCATTATCCTTTGAATGTTTAGAGGAGTGTTTTGGGGTTGTGTTTTTTTTTTTTTCTGTTTATTTTCTTTTTCCCCTCAGCAATTGCTCTGCTCTTTCGCATTACAGAATATGCCTGAAATTAGACTTCTTGTTTAATAAACCACTCTTATTCCCTTTATTGATGTTTGAGGCTGTACTTGCTATGCGATATGACTTTTCAGAAATCATTTTTGAGGGCTTAGTATTTTCAGTGGGTACTCAGGGATGCCTTTAACCTGGGCGAATTGACTGGATACTACTGTTTTTCTTATATAGGTGCTGTCAATAGTAACTTTTTATTTCTTGTTTTCTGTCAAGCCTTCTGCTTTCAGTAACAACACATAATAAATACACATATCTGGGAATCATTAATTTTGCTCATCCTTCTCCCACCAAAGCAGCCCTACTTTTGGACTGTGTTTGCGTTCATTTTATGTCTTTTACAATCCCCTTTGGTATCATTAATGTGTTCTTGGCTTTATCCTGAAAGCCATTGGGCCCTTTGACCATGATCTAATGAAGATGTAATAATATATTTATTTTTCATCACTGACGTCATCATGTGGCTTTTTTGGGGAATATTCATACAGTCAGGTTAAGCAGAAGATTTTAACCTGGACAGGCTGGAGAGTTAGGCAGAGGGAAACGTAATGAAGTCCAACAAGGGCACGTGTAAAGTCCTGCACAGGGCAGGAATAGCCCCATGCACCAGTACAGGTTAGGGATTGACATGTTGGAAAGCAGTCCCAGAGAGAAGGACCTGGGAGTCTGGTGGACAAGATCACCATGAGCCAGCAGCGTGCACTTGTAGCCAAGACAGCCAGCAGTATCTTGGGGTACATTAAGAAGAGTGGGACCAGTAGGTCGAGGGGGGTTCTCCTCTCTCTCTACTCTGCCTTAATGAGGCCACATTTGGAGTACTGCATCCAGTTCTGGGCTCCCCAGTTCAGGAGAGACAGGGAGCTACTGGACAGAGTCCAGCAGAGGGCTACAAAGATGCTGAGGGGACTGGAACATCTCTCTTGCAAGTAACAGCTGAGAGGCATGGTTCTGTTTAGCCTAGAGAAGAGAAGGTGCAGAGAGAGAGCATCTTATCAATACTTATAAATATCTAAAGGGTGGTTGTCAAGAGGATGGGGCCAGTCTCTTTTCAGTGGTGCTCAGTGATAGGATAAGGGGCAACAGGCACAAACTGGAACACAGGAAGTTTCACCTAAATATGAGGAGAAACTTCTTTATTGTGAGGGTGATGGAACAGGCTGCCCAGACAGTTTGTGGAGTTCTCTTTTCTGGAGACTTTCAAAACCTATCTGGATGTGTTCCTGTGTAACATGCAGGTGAACCTGCTTTGACAGGGGGTTGGACTAAATGATCCCCAGAGGTCCCTTCCAACCTCTACTATGCTGTGATTCTGTGATTTTATGCTTTGCTGTTGCTCATACAGGTCATCTTGTATGGATCAATACTAGCTCATTCTATGTATTTTGTTTTCTCTCTTCTTCGAAAGCAAATACATGACCCTGGGGAGAAGAGTTATTTAAAACTATAGGATATTTTTCATACATATTCTCCCCTTCGTGTCACGTTTGTTCTAAGTTAAGCAGAGACCCAAAGTATGTTGAAGTTAGTGAGAATATTCCAGTTCACTGCAGTGAATTTGCATGACCCCTTTAGTTGCCAAATCTCATCTTTTGTTTTCGTTTGGAGTCTGCTTTTTTATTTTTTGTTTGTTTTTCCTTCTCTTTTATTTTTTCCTCTCTCCCACTTCTATATCCCATGATAAACTGATGGCTTCTGAAAGTTAGCAATGAATAGGGAGACCTGCTTCTTAGCAGCTGGAAGATTATTTTTTGTGAATTTTCATGTTATGCCCTTGTGAGGGAGATATCTGTTCCCTTGTTTTAGATGGAGCTTGATTTTCCCTGTGTAGCATAGTTTTCCATACTTGTTTTAAAGACTGCAATTCTTGCCTTCTATAGCATTGTTGCAATTTGCCAGCATCTCAAAATGAGGGTATAGAATGAATTTACTGATAATGTCAGTAGGTCATTGAGGAGAAGAGGCAGTCACCAATGCCAGCTCTTCTGTCCCTGGTCTTATGAATCACAGATGTCCTGGACCACACAAGGCTTCTGAGGGTGTTGGTAAAAGCTGCTTGTGGTCATGTTGTATTAGGCTGTGCTTTTTCTATCTAAATAGCATCAGCACTCATGCCTGTTTGGGTGAAAACCTCAGCTTGCTGCATGAGCTAGTAGTATATTCTTCCCTGAAAATCATTAGATTTAAGCAAACACTATTGTTACTAGAATGTCTCTGTCAAATGAAATACCATCAGGAGGCACTTGTTAGGCATGCTCATTAATAAATTCCAGGATACTTTTTACAGGACTGAGGATCTCTTGACAGAGAGAGTGTGGTCATTTCCTGTACCAGAAATGTCTTCTCTTGAGTGGTGGGTGGATTACTTGTACAGCAGGACCATTTTTGGGCTGTGGCTGTTCTTTTCTAGTCATGCCAGCAAAGATACATGGACAGAGTTAAATTGCATTTTAAGTACTTTGTTTCTAAAGCTTATAAAAACTGCTTTGGGGTTCAGGGATGCTTACAGAAATGGTGCTCTGGACTGTCACCTGCAGAATTCTTTCCTCCTGAGGGGTGTCATAGAGCCATCCTAGATGGTGTTTGGCAATTAGAATTTTTCTTACATCAGGAAAATCTCTCATGCCTTGTTTTAGCTGCTTTTTATTATGTGTACTTCATGGCCTAAAGGACCCAGAAAAAAAAAGGGTCAGGCAGTTTGGTTGCTGTAAAGAACCTTAGAAGTGTATTATTGACCTCCCAAGGAATTTAATTCCATGGCAGCCTGAACAACAGAGAAAGCTATATGTTTTCCAGAAGGAAAATTTATTATTGGCTGGAAGAGGTGATTAAAATTGTTTCAAAAGGTAATAATTCAAAATCCTCTAAATAATCTAGAATCTCCTTTTAAATAACTGTGATTTGAAAGAAAGCTAGTGGCATTTATTTGTCTCTCTAGTTCTACATACAGGCTGTAAATTAAGAATTATTATAGTCTAATCATGAAATGAGTGTTATCTGTTTTGATATGCTTATTTTTTTTTCTCTTAGCAGACACTGTCAAACTGTATTTCATTTGGGTGCTGGCAAAATGTTAGTGTACTGTAGAGTGAAACACATGCACATTTCATTTGAAAATACACATCCATCATACAGCCTGAGCCTGGCTGAACTGTACCTCCCTGTGAGCTAAGGCTTCTGTCACATCCTCTCCTACATGACAGAAGTAAGGGGACAGCTGGAGTGATTTATGTGAAGAATTTTAAAAATATATTTAGTTAATATTTTAAATAGGAAAGGGCTGTACATTTATGTTCATGAAGATCCTTCCTTCTGTTTTTGAGACTGAGCCTCTCTGAAAAGCACTCATAGTTCAGATTGAGTCACCCACTTGAGCATTGCTTAAAATGAGGGGCTGCTCTTCTAGGGAAGGTTTTAGTCAGAGCCAGGAAAGAGAGCACAACCCAAGCTGCCAGCTTGTTAGCGTGAGAATCCTGCCTTCACTGAAGTCTTTGGATTAATGACTTCAGACAGACAGATGTGAAACTCAGAGGCCATGTGTGGGGGAAGGGGTTTCTTGTCAAAGGGCCCTAGAGTGTTCTTGGTGGCGAGAGTAGCTGTTTTCCCTGAAAAATACAGGGTGGTGACTGAGCGACTGTGAGGGAAGGCTGGCAAAATGGAAGGAAAAACACAAATATTGCAAGTATTTTTGTGCTGGAACATAAGGCACAGCAGCTATTCTGAGGCCATCTGAGAAAACCCTGTGCTTTCTTTTTGTTCACTGTATGAATCTTGAGCTAAAATGAGGTCCCAACATCTGAATACAGTAATGTTACCAGTGCATCACTGCTAATGGAAGTGATCTGAGTTTCCCATGAGCCATCACTGCAGGAGAACTGATTTCTTTGGGGTAGAAGACTTTATAAAACACCAGATCTGTCATAACGAATCCATCAAGATTATCCCCTGCACACTAGCTTTCCTGCTATGCTATCAAAAATAAATAATATCAAATAAAATCTAAACTTCTTCATCAAGCACTTTTAAATTAGGGGATACCCTCGGGGGCACAAGTCACATCATGTGCATTTTACAATAAAATATTTACATAATCTGTGACATCTGTATAGCATAAGACAGTATAATCTTGAATAGCATTTGGAATGCAATTGTGCACATAGAAGAGCAAATAGAAATGTTACACAGTATTTCACAGAGTGCTTATAAAATTATTATGGGAATATAAAATGCATAACACTGATATCCTGAAATCCACGTAATAGATTTTTTTTTTTTGTACAGGTTGCATAGTCCAATTTAATATTAATCACATTTTTATAATGCTGTGTGTTGGAAATGCACATATGCACTCACAGGATTCCACACAAACACGTGCTCTGTCACACGCTTACTGCAGCGTATACATTACACTTTCTATTTTATGTTGTATGTTAATGATAAAACCAAGAAAGCAGAGGCATATTTTCAGTCTAAATTCATAACACTGGGAATGGATAAATAGGAACAGATGTGATGTAGAAGGAATTTTATTCTAGAGGGCTGTCATAACAGAATTAAGCTATCCAGCTGACTTAATATTCAACGGTGGAGACTTTCGACAGTGGGTGGTGTATGAGCACAGAGGCACGTCAGTTTAGAGCTCAGCAAGTAGTTCTTAAATATAGCCAAAGTAAAGCCTGGTGAAAGATATAGAAATAATAAGCACCAGCTGATGAAAAAAAAATTTGCTGGGTGGACATAATGTGTCACAATAGCCCATCACACTGAGATAATGTACAGCTGCAATGACGTCAGCTGCCCTATCAAGAGTCCTGTGATAGGGTCTTGGAATAAGGCAACGGAATAAAAATAATAAAAAAGGCTCTGTTAGCATATGCAGTGTGGTGATAGGCTGGGGACTGTTGAGTACTCTCTTGAGGTGTGTGGCTTCTGCCAAGAACACAGGTCTTCTTAGGTTTAGGGATGAATAACTCCAGACACATTCATTTAACAGTATCTTTCAAAATTTCCCATGGAGCAGGCCCTGCAGCTACAAGGCTAGAAAAATATATCTTGCATCATCAGCATAATGGTAATACCCTGCCCTGTGTTTGGTAATGATCTCACCAAGAGACTTTGTATTTACAGCAAGGGAAATGGGAAAGGAAAACAGCCTTGAAGGGTGCCACATTTCAAATTCCTTTACTCTGACACATAATTACCCAGCAGAGCCAGTTATCTCCCATTTTTTAGACAGCTGGAAAAGGAAGGATGTTCTTATGGGCAAGACCTTGGGAGATACAAGCTCAGTAGCTGGCTCTGAGAGAGGACTTTTAGCGTGCCCTTGAGCAAGTGATTCAACTGGCCATTATTTGGTACCCCTTATTTACAAGAAGTTCACTATTTCTCATCTTCTAATTGTCTTGATATTTCTAGGCCCTTGGGGATGTGACTGGGTTGCAGCAAAACACCTATAAAGTGTCAAACACATGATGTTCCAGTGCTGTTTGGACCTGTGTGCACTACCAAGCTGCAAATAATGAACAGTAAATAAGACTACTGGAGAGCAGCTTTATACACACGAGCCATTTCCTCTGGTGGCTAAAATGAAATATGGATTAGAAATATTATTTCTTTTAAAATTTCAGGAAAATCAAAGTGATACTAAATTTTTTGGGGGGCAGAACAGGTAATGAAAGATATAATTAATGCTGAGCTTAAATTTAATACCAGAGTTTTTCCGTTTTACTAGAAATTGACAAAACTCAGTAGGATTATTTGTTTCAGGCTGAGTTTTTAGGCTATTTTCTTAGAAAGTTTCTGGGTAGAGAGTTAAGAAAACGATCTATTGTTTTGGTCACAATGAAATGCTGACACTCGTTTCCTTTGGAAGCTTTCAAGCAGAACCTCTAAAAGTATTGCAAAAGGGCAGAATAAAAGGAGGTTCCTTTTTATTGTTTGCCTCAAATATTTTTCCACTTGAGCTGTTTTTTCACTTTGCAAGATGCCTGGTGAGCCTCCTGTTTTCACTGCAGATGCTCTGGCACCCTGACCAAGCCACACGTGTGCCAGCACCAGTGTTTGTGCACTGAATATTCACCATCCCAGGCAAACAGCACAAAGTCAAGATTTTCTTTCAAATTGCTCATCCCAGTTGCTGGTGCCATGAAGATGTACCTGGCTACAGAAGCAGTTTGTGAAAGGAAGGAAATATCTTCTTCTATCATTCATATTCTTACTAATCCCTCTGCTCTAACCAGAGATTAGAAAAGAATCAGAAAAGGATCTTGGCATCAGAAAAGAAAGGAAGACAGACAGGAGGAGCGGAAGGGGAGAGGAGAGGAGAGAAGAGAGAAGAAAAGGGGAAAGGGAAAGTGGAAGGGGAAGGGGAGAGAGGAAAGGGAAAAGGGGAAGGGGGAGAGGGGAAGGG
>NW_008616937.1:4990-15290 GCF_000691845.1 Merops nubicus | reverse complement strand
AAGGGAAGGGAAGGGAAGGGAAGGGAAGGGAAGGGAAGGGAAGGGAAGGGAAGGGAAGGGAAGGGAAGGGAAGGGATCTAGGCTGCTACTGCACCAGAGACAGAGGAGCAAGAAGAGCTTTTGGCCCAAGAGCTTCTGGGCCATGAAGACCTGCTGCAGGCAGGCAGTGACAGACCCCTCAGGAGCAACTGGCAGCTCTCTCAGGCACCAGCTATCCCTGGAGTATCTCAGCTGTCCTGAGGTTCTGTCATCATTAGAGCCATGCACACTCTGCAGAGACAACCTGCACCCTTCTCTTGCTGGTATAAGGGCAGGACCTTGGGACACTGTAGGCTCATGGCAGGGCTGTGTTTGGAGTCCTCCCTTCACACACACAAGCACACACACAAAGGCACACATGCTGTCTTGGGTATCCTGCTCCTGACGTACCCTGTCAGGAAATTACTCTTCATGTCTGTTGGTAATGACAGCAAAAGTATCAGTCAGCAAAGACAGGGGAGGAGGCGATGCAGGTGAAGTCAGAAGAGGTGATGCCAGTGAGCACTGCAGCACTGGTAACATGTGGGCTGTACCCTGCTGAAACTGTGAAGGCTCAATTAGCACCTTTCCCAAACGACTGGCACCAATTCTAAGCCCATGCCTGCTGTGTACAGTGAATACACATTGAAGTGGCTTGTGAGTGGTGAAACAGAAGATCTTGCCCCTTCTGAGCAAAATGCCTCTCCATCTCAGCCATATATGCTGCTAAAGATCTTTTTCTTGAGTCTCCATTGTTGGTATTCATGGAGTAAAAGAGAGGGGAGTGGTCTTGCCTAGCAGCATGAAGGAGAAGCAGCAGGACCTTGGCTCCAGTGAGAAGTGTTTAAAAATTTGAATGCTAACATCTCTTACAGCACTTTCCTAGGACAATATGCTGGATAAAATAACAGGAGCCCTGCTAGTATTTTACACACCAGCCTGTTAAATGAGTGAATACCCTATCAATCTAACACATTATTGTGTCTGAGTACCAGTTTTTGATCTATTTCTATTCACATGTTCCAGAGTGCCTTTTATATCAGACTGACACCAAATAACAACTCGGTAGATTATCAGAGCAAGCAGACAACTGTTGAGAAAATTATTGGTGCCTATTAATACAAGAATGCTAGCTATCATGCTAATTGTGTATTCACAAAAGACTAAGAGGGCAAATTTGTGGTACCTTCACAAAACAAAGTGTTTCAGCTGATGTTATCACTGATTACATTTGAATTCATACTTTTCAGAACACTTTTGCTTTTTTATTTATGTGCCTGACAACAAATTTCTAAAAATATATTGGGTCCATCCTGGTACCAACTGTCCTGGGTCTGCAGTAATTTGTTATCCTAGAGAGTCATTATCAAGTTGCACAACCCAGGTCAGTGTGGCAAGACTTTTAGGAACAATAATGTTTCATTAACACGTGCCCTAATCTGTTACTTTTTAAGGACTCTGCTGATGACACACAAATACACACACAGAGTTAGTAATGCTGCATTGCCCCTGTTGAAACATGTCTGTCTCCTTTCTGCTAACTGTGACGTTTTGTGTCACTCATGGGTACTGGCACATGGCTCTGTATAACTGAGACACCAAGTTCTTAGTTTCTCTGCTGGTTTCCCCTGCCACATAGAATTGTAGGAATAGCTCTTTTTCTCTCCTGTTACCAGAGTATTGTTATTTCTGGAATCTTAACATCTCGATGTTGTAAGGGAAGACTAGACTAAGAAGTCTTGCCCTAAGATCCCATGATGGGATACCAGTGTAGCGTCCTTCTTTAGAGCACAACACTGAGGAAAGACCTTCAAAACAACTCCAGCAATGAGGTGAGTTATATAGTGATTGTCTCCTGCAGATATTTGTGTACTGTGTTTCTAAAATTGGCCAGCAAATATCTCCCAACCTCTGTGTGAACAGCCTCAGAAAGCATGGAATTTTTTGATTTACATCAAGATTTCAAAGAAATGTGTTCTGTATTTCTTAAAGGTGAAGACCAAGTAAGGAAAGCAGTCCTGAGAGAACATAATACACCTGCAGAAAAGTCTTTCCACCCTACATGACTTTTTTCAATAAATCAAAAAGAGATGATGTCTCTCCTAACAAGAAATCAGGGATGTTCAAGGGCTACTGGAAGATGATCCTACTTGCTGATCATGCTGTTGAATTTTTTACCCAACATGATTTGGCATAATTGGGAGAAAAAAAAAAAAAAAGAAAAGAACTCTGACATAAAATTGATATTAAAATGTGAAAGGAGGGGGTAAATCTTTCCCTGGGATCGCAGCATTTAATTCACAAGAGTTTTTTAAATCCCAGAGCAGCCTAGTCAGAATAAGAGTGAGAGTTTTTAGCTATTTCTGCTGAGATGTGCTTTAAAAAGAGGAATGATGTTTCACAGAATATTTTGGCAGTTCTAAAAAAAAATATGCTCACCTCATTGCAAGACTGATGAAGTTTGAGTACCATTAGCAATAGCCATCTCTGAATATCCTCTAAGGATGCTACCGTTATTACTACTGAGAACTCAGCAATCCTGCTGCAGCAGCATAAAAATTAAACTGATGAGCTGCAACTTAAGTGTTTAACAACAAGATATGAAGTGAACTATTCAAATATGCTGCAGCTTAGCAATTCATAGTTGTAACTAATGGAGAATGCAGCAACAAATATTAGAGAGATCAGTGAGAAGCGTGTGGTGTGAATGCTGGGGAAGGTATAATGGATGGCAGAAGAAATGAAGCAGCAAAGATAGATGATTACTGAAGGGACAAGAGATTTTAGCTCTGAAGCTGACAGGTGGTAAAGCATTAAGTGTCTGATCCAAACCAATTGAAGTTGATGTTTCTGTAGTAGTAGCAACTGTTATATTCTAATGGTTAAGGTACTTGTCAAGGAAGAAGACTGGTTTTAGACCAGTGCAGGTTTTTCTTCCTTTGTATGTTCAGGAATGTCAGAGTTACAGGAACAAAAAGAAAGGAGAAAGAGTGGCTTCAGCAATGAGGGCTTAGACACTCATCTTTTGCTTCACAGAGGAAATAAATAACAATTTATGCTCTGTTCCCTCCTTGCAGTCATTCAGACACCTATCTCCTGCCTAGCTAGGCAAGCGAACATGGCCCCGACCTCTTTTCCCCGGGGCATTTCTGCACGTTATGTTGGCAACTCACTGAGAACTAATCCGGAGCAACCAGGTGAAAACCTGTGCTGTAGAAGCCTGCTGGTGACCAAGCAGCAGTCGAGCAGTTTGCTGCCTATCCATCCACTAGCAGGAGGAAGTGCTTCTTGAGCACTATCAGCAACAGAAATCTTGATATGGATGGAAGAGGAAAGTTATTTGGGATGGAGGGTATAAGGTACTTTGTCAACTGTACTCCAAAACCAGGAAAAAGATTTGATTGATCACACACTTGATCTGACTCTCGTTTGCTGTTGATATTATTTTTCATTGCCTCCAGGCTGTTTTTTCTGTTTTTAATCAGGCAAATAACCATGAGTGAAATCAGAGTCAAGCTGTTTAAATTTAGCCAAAAGGATGGGGTTTTGCAATCACATTTAGTTATTTGTCCATCTTATGGGACCCTAAAGCTGATGTATGCATATTATCATTTATCATATTGCTGTTACTGCTTTGACTGACAGGAGGGAACAAATAGAGCTTGATACCAAGATCAAATAAAAAGGGTCCAGACATAGGTATTAGGTGGCTTTGAAGCTCCTGAAGCTCCTTTTTCTGAGCCAATAAAAACTACAGTACAAATGTGAAATGCAGAAGAGTTTGTTACAGTGTATTGGTTATAAAATTGAGTGAATTACAGCAATACTTGCAGAAAAATACTATACCAAGAATGGCACATAAATATCACTTTTAATATGCAAATATTGGTCATGAATCTGTCCTATAAGAATATAACAGGATTTGTTTTTTTTTTTCACTCAGCCTTGAAATGTAAGATTATATGAAAATTATTTGTATATAAGTAATAAATAGTATTAAGTGGTGAACAATGTTATGTTCCAAAGCATAAGCAAGGCACAGCTACTTCTCTAGCCTGAAAAACCTCTTTGTGTAATAAAGAGCACAATTCTCATGTTTTTTGTCGACATCAATGTATTCAGTATAAACAAAAATTGAGCTTTAAAGAGGATTTTGCAGGCAATTTATACTGGTCTTTGTAGCTGCTTTTGCAAGAGGAGAATTTGCACAGAAATAAGAAGTCTGTTAGTATTGGTAAGTACAACTGCCCAAGAAAAGAAAAGGATCGAGAAGAAAAGGACACCATTCAAATTATGATGATCACTGTAAAAATTGTGCTTTCTCTATGTTCCATAACAACTAGCAGTCAGTATGAAAGTGAATCTGGTATTTATTATAATTCTTTTCCTTCAACTTGTGTCCATGTTGGCTTGCTGAGATAAACCGGTGGGCTTCTGGCTCTCACCTTTCTCCTTTGGAAGCCAAAGAAAAGAAAAAAAAACATTAATTAAATTTTCCATTTTTTCAAGAAAAAATTACATTAACATTACAGTACAAAAATGAGAGCAGAGAAAATTGCATTTCAGCCATACAGGTTTCAGCAGTGTCTCTCTAATTTCAAGTGGCAGTGGTTCTATGAACTTGAGTCATGTTTGATTTTTTTCCTTCGCTTTTTTTACGAAGTGGTGGGTGTGAGGGAATATTCAGACCCCTGCTAACATGTTATACTAGTGAACACAGTGTTGGGAAGGAAAGGCGAGGGATGGGGTGTGCTATAAATCCTAAATTATTTTCCATTCCCTTGCCTCCCATCTGGAGGATGTTCAGTGCTTTTCAGAAAGTGTTTAGCTGATACAATCTATCCTATTGTGATTTTCAATTTACAGTGCAAGTGACTGACTGATGTTGCTAGCAATGTAGTGAATATGTTTCTGTATATGTCTCATCTGTGTAGGTTAGGCTGTGTTGAAATCACATCAGTTTTCAGTGTGAACTGTTATGCAGCATAAATAGGGACTGCACGGAAATTTGAATTGGGAGCTAAATGAAGGCAGGCAGGGATAATTGCAGCTGTCACTATCAATATTTCCAAATGTTTGTTTTTAATGCATACTTCTCTCATTAAATACTAGTTTGGGGCTACATAGGACTAAAACAGGAAACCATTTTTGACTCAGATTTTGCTTCCTCAGGTACCACACAGGTGGATGAGCTGAGGTACAGATGGCATGCAACCAGTGTTGCCCACATTCTGACTTGCACAGAAGGCACATGCTGTCTCCTTTTCAAGAAACACCTGTAATTTCCCCAAAGATTTGTGTGCTGCTGATACTACAGATTAGTCCAGCCTCCCTGTGGGGACAGACTGAAGAAAGCTGGGATGGAAATCTTTTGCCAGACGCAGGTAAATAGCCAGGATTTGGTAGAAAAATTATATTTTTTTTAAAACATTATTTCATTTATGTTGGCAGGAAAAGATTGTGGAATTAACACTATAAAATATGTGCAGACACATTTGCCTATAAACAGACCAGGAAGCCCAGCTGAATATTCCTTCCTCCCTAGATAAGGTGAGGATGTAGAGGCAAAGCAAGTGGCTGAAACACACTGTTAGGCTGAAGGTCTGTGAGAAAGAGCATTTCCTCTGTTCTTATCATCTGTTTATCTGTTTTAATCTTGGAGGCAGAACAAAACAATATCTGTTCCACCGGCAGCCCTAGCCTATCCAGCATAACTGCACTTGCTGCACGTTTCTTTTTAGTACACTGAATGATTTTACACATCCACGTCCTAAAACATGTAGGGAACAGCTCCCTCCCCTGCAGAATGGAAGGTATTGCTGCAAGCCATCGATGACCAATCTTGTAATTATTCCATAAGCGTTCAAGGGAAAATCAGCCTGTTTAGTTGGGTTTCAGGGGTAAATTACACTTGCTGATCCATTTGTACAGTATTTCCTATATGTAGAGTGTGTAATTTGTGAGTTATAGTCAGACATCTATGTTGTAAATTCATTTACAAATATGATAAAAGTCTTTAAGAAACACTATAAACAGCTCATTAAGGAAATTGGTATCTAAGAATAAAAAGCTTTACATCTCTTAGACTTCTTTTCTCTGATTGGAGGGCTTATACCTTCAAAGAAGCATTTGTGTCATAGTCAGCGTATTGACAGCATAATACTGTAAGAACACAGATACTACAAGAATGGCAGATGCTGGATCAGTCCATCATAATCTCTTGTCTCAGAAATATATTGTCCAATGCTTCAAGAACAGTGTAAAACTAACATGCACAGAGAGCAGTCTTTTGCCAAAAAAAAGGAACAAAGCCCCCCAAAACCTACCTTCAAGCAAGACTGGGGCTTGATACTTTAGAGTTCATTTTCATTAATTGTAACTCTTTATGTGTTTGTAAGAAAATGTATGAAGCAGTTTAACAAGCTATGCGTCCTCTGGAAGAGCTATGGCCTAAGAAGTAAATTTACCAAAGGTAAGAATTGGTTTAGGTAATATTTTCTGCTTGCATTTGCTTACCTGGTGTCTGGAAATATCCATACTAATTGGGACCCCTGGGTGCAGCAACAATAAATATAGTGTGAGCATTGATCAAAGTTCTCTTCTTCCCCTAGTGGTGAGATGAGAAGTACGAAATTACAAGAAACACTAGAATGGATTTAAAAAAAAAAATAAATCTACAATAAGAAACTTCTATTATATTATCCATCAAATTTCTAAAGATATAATTCTCAGAAAAGAAAAGGTGCCACAGCAGATTCAGAGCAGCAGCTGAGAGGAGGCTATTTCCAAAGTCAGAATGCAGCAGTTCTGCTATCTGTCCCTTAGGTGACAGCATACTTTTGCATCTGTTTTTTTTTGAAGGTGCTTCTGATCTTGGACTGCTGTTGATGTTAATAAAGGTAGCTTTAAGAGCCTATTTCTCCTCCCACATGCATTGAGGATGCTGTAAGTAGCCTACAGCTAAATTCAGGTCCCAAACATACGCTCTGGGGTGGCCAAGAAAGAGTTTGTAAGGTACTAGCCAATGGCTTACCTAAAACTATTCTAGTTCAGTTGTATTCTTGATCCAGGCTTAATCCCTCATATCAGAGATGTTCTCAGAACTGTGAAATTAAATCAGATGACTATAATCTTGAGGATACTCCACTAATATCTAACAAAGTTTTACCATTAGCTTCAAATAACACAAGATCCTGCCCAGCCAGAGCCCTGCTGTAAATGGGCAGGTCCAGCTGTGTGGCATGAAAGCCTGCTCTCCCCAGAGTCAAAATGGTGCCCTTCTAGTATAAAGTGGGTGGAAGGAGTGAGATAGTTGGATTTTAAAACTGAACAAAATTTATATATTGACATGAGTTAGAAATGAATATGATAACCTTGCCAGATCTTATGTATTTTTAATGTTCCCCATTGTTCAACAGCTATTAACCTTGCTATATAACATCTGCTGAAGAGTCTGTTATTTTTACTCCCACTAACATGTTTCTTTTGATTCTGACCATATGACTGTAAAGAAGCATTTCTTTCCCTTTAGAAATTTAAACATTGGCTCTCAAAACATCCTCTTCAGAGTTACATGAATGTGAATTTAATCTGCTTTATTGAAAACAGTTAATAAACGCCAATTTCAGACTCTTTTGCTTGATTTTCTAAAGAGAATCTTCACAGTGTTTATACACATCATTCTCAACCTATGCTTAATAACAATGTGCAATCCATTAGTACTAGAAAAATACATCCAGACATATGCTATTTTAATAAGAAGCTATTAAAACTGTCAAATATGAATGTCAATCATCTTCCAGCATCTGATCTGCAAAATACCAAGGCACAGTTAGAGCAAAAACAAGCTGCTAAGCTGCTTTGTTTTGACCATCAAATATGGCACAAGAGACTGTGACATTTTCACTCTCTAGGAAGACTTTTTTAAGAAAATTGAATAAATGCGTAGCCATTTAGTTTATTAACAGTGGAATAAATGAACTCTAGTCCTGTAAAAAAGGGACAGTAGTGTCTTATTATGATGTGTTATAAGACCCAAAGATAAACCATCATGTAATATATTTAGACTTATGAGAAGCGTGTGAGGTCACTTGTTTTGTTCAGCTTGGAGAAGAGGAGGCTGAGAAATGACCTCATCACAGTCTGCAGCTCTCTCATGAGGGACAGCAGAAGGGGAGGTGCTGATCTCCTCTCTCTGGTGACCAGCAACAGGACATGAGGAAATGGAATGGAATCAGGGGAACTTCCAATTGAGCGTTAGGAAAAAGTTCATCACTGGGAGGGCAGCTGGTCGCCGAAACAGGGTCTCCAGGAAAGCAGTTACAGCATCAAGCCTGTCAGAGTTCAAGGAGTGTCTGGACAATGCTCTTAGTCATACAGTTTAGTTTTAGATAGTCCTGTGAGGAGCAGGGAGTTGGACTTGATGAGGTTTATTCTATGATTCTAGGATTGTAAGCAAAGTGAGGTAAAGCAACAGCTGATACATTCATCATAAAGTTACAAGGGGAACTGTAAGCTCTCTAACTTTTTCAGTTTTCCTCCAATGTATTGCAAGACAATTTCAAGTCAATTAAATGTAAAGATCTGATAAGATACAGCCCTGTCTCTCCCATCTGACAAAAGCTGAGGAAGAGTATAAGAAACAGCACTGATGAATAATATTCATTGATGTGCCTTAGTGGTTTAGGGAGGTGCTCTGCCAGAAAGTTCATATTTCTAATTAGTCAAGAATAGCCTGGAAGTAGGAGCTGTTAAGCTATTAACTCTGGGCATAAATCCCATCAGGAGTTAAACACAGAGAAGCTTTTGGTGAGATCCAGCCCTTCTTGAAATTGAAAGCAAAACACATCTATTGATTTCAGAAGCATCAGCAATGTATTGACTGCATCATTTACCAGTTCATCAGCTATTCTGTCTTCAATCTGTTTGTTTTTCTCATCCTTAATGAATCCAGTGCAAAATTCACCTCCCATTTCACACTAGAAAGGTGTCGTGACCAGTGTTTTTTCAATTCTCAAGAGCAAAACATTGAGTTTCAACAGATGGCCTAAAGCTATGGCTAAATTAATCTAGTGTCTCCTGCAGCGAGGTGATGTGGTTGCAGTGGGGTAACACCAACCTTGGCTGCAAAGCAATCTTCATTGCTTGTGGCCTTAGGAACTGAAAGAAGTTAAAGCCAAAAGGAACAGGGTGAACTTAAAAAAAGACCTCTGGTGCATTGCCTGAGAAAACATTCCCTGTGATACTGTATAGATGAAGGACCCAGTGCTGGGAATGATGACTCCATTCAACTAGAATGTTGTTGTCTTCTACTTGTTTTGCTGATGGCAACATTCAGAAAGTCCCTGAATGTTTAAAGGAAAAGTGAAGTTTCTGATAAATTTTTCACCGTCTTTAAACTAGAAAGACTTATCTGCAACATTAAGCTTAAATTGATTTTCAGTGTTTGAGCACAAGCCTGGACAGTGGGTCTAATTAGTATCTGCAGTTATTTAAGTAGCAGTATTGAATGTCTGGGTTGCAACGGTTTCCATTTTAGTTTAGAATTATGTTTTGTTATGGAAATTATTCTTGTGTCTGAGAGATGAACTTGCTGGGGAACTTTAAACATCCAAAAAAATTTGCTTTTGTTATTTAAGCTGTGGTAGTTTTGCCTGAGTACTCAGCCTAGAAACAAGCAATGAAAACAGAAGCTGAGCCACAGAAAAAGCCAGCTGCTGAAAAACATATCTCAAGGGAACCATAAATCTGTATTTATAAAGGACTTAAATTTGCCATGATCCTTTCTTAGTAAACCTGGGTTTTGGATGTCTTTTCCACCAGCTTTGTGCAAAGCAGACAGAAAAACTGGCCTGAGTGGTACCTGTGGATCATCAAGAAATCCAAATCCATTATAGTCCAAATCACAATTTTTTTTCTCCATTCCCTGTAAAGAAGGTGTTTTGGGACAAAAACACTGCTAGGATTGGGACTGGGAGGGCCTATTTTATGTTCACCCAAGAAAACAGTCCCACAGGAGCTGGCACAGGTTAAAAGAACCACTCAAATCAGAGCAGACAGACACCGGTCTCACTCTGTGTTTCACTCCTTAGCCACTTCTTACATTTATAGAAAAATTGTAGGTGGCTCTTACATGCTCATTTCCTACCAGAGTGAGGAAACAAGACAGATTGATAACTAAATACGTATGACAGTCTTCTCACCTAATTCTTCAGCTTCTGAGTACCTTCAGTCCCCTCTGAGGGCATGTGAAGCACAGGAGCGATAGCACCTTGCAAATGCA
>NW_008616937.1:303-4959 GCF_000691845.1 Merops nubicus | reverse complement strand
GTGTTCAGGGGTTGCAAGTTCAACAGAAGGGATGACAGAGCTTTGGGACAGGGGTAACACCAGGGATGTCACACAGCTTCCTGATGTTGTGGTTACATTTACTTTCAGAATGAGTCATATTTAGTTTTTTTTTTTTTTTTTTTTTTTTTCCATCTCCACAAATCATTATGGAATGATAATGTTAGAGAAGTGTAATTTTGGCCTTTATGCTTTGAGTGATGTTCCTCTAATTTGCAATCACTTAATTAAGGTCTGACATGGCTCAGCTATTCTTCACACTTATAGTGGCTGGCCATCTGGGTTTCACTAATAAATAAGCACTTTAATGGATGAACTACTTAATAAACTTTCAGTGAGAGAAAGGGGAAATTAAGTCAATTCTGTCATTATGAAAATATGCTGTGCCATCTAATTGTTCTAAAGCAGATGTCACTCAAATTCAGTTAAGCTGTTTAATGACCTGAGTGCTTATTACTAACTTGACTGCAGGTTTGGCACCGTTAAAGTGAATACAAATGGCTAGTAAGGTTCTAATGTCTCATGTTTCTGCTTTTTGCTACTTCCCAAAAATATCCACCTCAGTCTGTGTTTATTTTTTTTTTCCTTATGATACGTGACACGTTTGCAGTCTGATCTGAAATCAGGGTTTATGCAAATTTTTAACAAACATATTCTTCTTATTTTTCACTTCTAAATGTGCAGTTTTGGTCTCACAAACAATGTGTCAGATGATTCAGATGTGAAGCAACCATGAATGTCACTAGTTAGTTAGACACCAGAGCTCCCTAAGCAAGATCTTTGTTTTGTGATGTAGCTTTTTTTTTTGTTGTTAGTGACAGACTGGGAGAGATATTAAGGCTGCTTTTTCTCTGTAAACAATTTCTTATCATATGCCAAGTTTTAGCACATGTTAATGAAATATATATGAATTCCTCCTGGATTATTAAGAAAAATACATGAAGAATTCACTGATTATTAAAATGCTATTCAGCACTTCAGTTTTTATAATGTGCTTCCCTTTTCCTTGTTTCCTTCATCTTCCTGACTTTCTAAAAATACCTAATTATTGTTTAGTACTTAATACTTACATAAAATTCAGAATGGATAATCTCTGTTACAAACCTAAAGCCCTGTTGCAGATTTCGTGGTCTGTGCGTTGTGCGGTGGCTCACTCAGTCCTTCCCAACAGAAATATCCAGTTGTGTTGATTAGGTGTAGGTCAGCCTGGCTGTGCAGTGCTTTAGACTTGAAGAAGTTCCACAGATGCTGTGCATCCCACAGCAATGTGTAGATGTGAACTGCTGCATAACTTAACCTCACTGTATCCACCAAGTCCTCTTCTTGACCTTGCCATGGACGGTAAAGTCAGTTACAGCTGGTCAAAGCAAACTTTTGTAGGAAAGATCTAGGCATAGCTAGTCTTGCTTGGGGTTGGGAGAAGACTAGGTGGTCTTTTAAAATCTGATTTTCCACTGGATCCTATGCAAGTATTTATTACAGGAAATGAATTTTTTTAGATATGCTGATAATTCTAAAACAAGAACCAAAGACTTAGAGCCAAAAAGAAATGCTGAAATAAACCCTAATGCTGATGCTGTGGATGGACGTCTTCCTGCTAAGGAGCGACAAGCCTGTCCTTCAGACATTCATCTCAGGTCAAGGCTCTCTTGATTTCCAGACTCCACGATGGGAAGCAGAAAACCTGGGAGCCCTCAAGGCCCAGAGCTGTCTGCATGGTGATACAGCCCCTAGAGCAACAGACCCTGGAAAACAAGGGTCTTCAGCATCTGGTGTTGCCAGACAGCTGGCAAGCCTCCAGCTGAGCATCGTCTGTGTTCCAGTAGAAGGGGTTGAATGGGATGCTTTTCTGCAATATGTTTAAAATAAGCTGGCATTTTCCATTTTCTTAAGCAATTTTTAACCAACTTTTGCTACATCACAGCTCATTTTTGTGGGGGCTCAACAGCCCGCAGTAACATTTCTGTGCATTTCTCTGTTCTTGCAGGAATATGGGGCTATCTGGAAAGCACTACTGCAACCTCTAATTCTTAAATGTGTCCATTTGTTTCAGAAAACAGCCAAAATTTTGAGTAAGGGCTTTGTCACATAGATTTTCAGGCCACTGCAATTGTCTGGTTTTTAGCGGGCTGTAAACTGTTTGGACTGGAACTCCCCTCATTTGTGCATTCCTGTGTTCAGAAGTCATACAACTCTGTTACAAAGTCAATAAATTTATTTCCCTATCAATGTACTAAAAGCAAACTTACAATTGTGAGGACTTTACAGTTCAGGCATGGCTAAAACTTGTGAAGTTGAAAATGCTTTAAGTTGCTCTGGAAGAAAATAGAGGTATTTTAATTTAGAAACATGAAAGTGCATAGCCAAACCCAACTCACTTGACAACCAAGTACCAGAGATTTGCTAGAAACTCTTCTGAAGAGCTAGAAAATGTAACAAAATAAAGAATGACAAATCCAGTGACTCCATCATTGTATAACATTTTCCTTCACTTTGTCACCTCTGTGACTAAAGTCACTGGCTGCAACTCACAAGGTTTTTGTGGATCACAAGCACATAAAATGTAACATTCTCTTTTCTTCCACCTCCTCTGTTTTCTCTGTTTTGTACAGTTTATACTTCAGTGAGCTTCTCTGAGGTTTAGCCAATATGACCCTGTTGGATTATTCTAGGACACAGATGCTCCTTAAGAAAGTTGCTTTTCTTTCTTTCATTACATTCTCCGTATATGTACTCACCTGGGTGAAAAAATCACTTCTATGGACTCATCTGGGTGAAATTTCACTCTGCCTACTTCAGAGTTTAGTGCAAAAAGGGTCTTTTCCTAGGGCAAGGCTTCCTGCATCTTAGAAAAGACGATGCTTTCTGCACCAAGGGCTGTAGTTATTCAGCTAAGGAATCAACCTTGCCCTTGGTGTATTTCATAGGAGAAGGTGAACATCTCCTGCCAGTGCTCTGAGATGAATGAAATCCATGTTGTTTTAGTACAGTTCTGGGCTTGGTCTGATCATATTCCTGTGGCTTTTGACCAGCTCAGAGTAAGAGTGGTGTATGCCCCGTGAAGCACTGTTAAACATTGTGGGTTTTCTTTTTGAAAATTTATTTTTAGTATTCTTTTTTAAAATCACTCTGAAATTAACAGACACCATTTTGAAACTTGAACAGATCTCTAAATATCCTCCAATACAACAGAGTTTAAGAAACCAAGAGTTAAACCAGAAAATTAGCACAAACACTTTGTAGTACACTACCAAAGGCTTGCCCTATCTACTTAGTCCTTCTAGGTGTTGTTATATTTCACTATACGCTCATCAGCAAATCTAGTTTAAGAAAAGTTCTGCAAATTCAGAAAGAATTTGCAGAATGGGACAGTAAGGAAGAGCTACCAGGCTCTTAATGACTTCTGGAAGTGAGAAATAATCCAGCAGGTTCTGCTGATGAATGAAATCAAGACTTATTAAAGATGAAACCTCTTTCTCTGCATACTGTCAGGACAACCCTACTGAATAAGAGTATCTAAGAAAAAATGTGACATTTACTACTCAACAATGATGGAAAGTGCACAGATCTTCAAAGTGTTCTTTTGCCCTTTACAGTGCAGCAAAGAAGAGGAAGAGATAGAAAGAAAGAAGATTCAATAGCTCGAAGACAGAGGCTAAGGGCAAAGCTCAATAAAGAACTTCAGTCTCTCAAGATTAGCCCAGTATAAACACTTACATTCCCACAATCTCAATTTAAAATGGTTTGTGGGGAAGTGCAGGACTTGCAACCAGGCAGTGAGAATCAGGTTATATGTGACCTCCTGCTCTTCTGGTGCAGGACCAAGAGGGGCCTAACCTCTGCTCTCTGGAATGTTTCTGTTTTTAATGTAATAGTTGTTAATATATATATATATATATATGCATAGTACTAAACTCCTTATTGAACTTGGCTGTAAAATATTTGTATTCTGTGCCAGTGTCTGAATATAAATGTTTTCTCTGAGAGTCAGTATCAGGATGTTGAGAGAGTCTCTAGCACAACTTTTCTCTTGTCTTACAAGAGCACTCTTTTTGTATTGACCAAATCATAGAATCAGAATGCTTTGGGTTGGAAGGAATTTTGTTCCAATCCCCCTGCCCCCCAGACTAGATAGATAGACAGATAGATAGATAGATAGATAGACAGACAGACAGACAGACAAATAGACAGACAGAGACTAAGGAAATTAAAACATCTACACTCTGTAGTTGGGAAGTGAAAGCAAGATGAATATACAGCAGTGCAGGAATTGCTCCTTCAGTCTGAAGGGAGACAACCTGAAATAACAGTCCTGAGACATGTAAGCTGCACTCATCTTGGCTATTACAAGTTAATGAGAGCAATTTATGGTCATAACCTTAATGACTATACTGTTGATCAAATCACACTAAAAGGAGAAATCATGTTGCAAAGACTTGAACAGTCAACTGTGAATGGCAAATCTTTCCAACAACAAGAGGAGGCAAATCTGAGTTTTTTCCAGGAGTTGTGGAGAGCCAACCATTAGTACTTTTCTCCTATAATGGCCCCTGGCTGGACAGAGTCTCGTTAGTTTCCTAATTTCTTAAAGTACTATGAGAAGTTGCCAAAGCCTAAGAAAAAGTTGCCAAAATGGAT
>NW_008616937.1:0-208 GCF_000691845.1 Merops nubicus | reverse complement strand
CGGCTCATGCAATCCTGCTACTATCAGCACAAAGGAGGGCTTGGGAATTTATAGCCAGAAACAGATGCAGACTTCATCTTTTTGGTGGCATCATGGACTTGCTAGTGCTTCAGTTATTGTATTGGGTCTGGCTGAGCTGGTTTTCCCATTGCAGCCCTCCTGGTGCAGGGCTTTTGGGACAGGAGTTAGAAGGGTGTTGGTAACACCC
>NW_008616936.1:0-19880 GCF_000691845.1 Merops nubicus | reverse complement strand
TTCGGTTTCTCTGTGTACGGAGGGGGGTTCTGTCCGGTGCGAAGCGCGGCCCGCGCTCTGCGCTGCTGGCGCCGCAGGGGAACGAAGACGTTACCGGGAGGTTTATCCGATAAAGTTCACCCTGAGTAACGGATTATTCCTTCCCGACAGGAAGATGGAAGTGTCTTCTGGAAAACTTGCCAAGTTTGCTGATGGATCTGCTGTTGTTCAGGTAAGGAAAAACAAACCAACCAACAAAAAACAAACAAACAATCCTGAAAAAAATCTTACAGCTTGTGCAGCCACAAAATTCGTGGCTCTGAAGAGTCACTGTCAGGGCCTCAGAGCCTCTGGTGGCAGTTTGATCCCTAGGGAACATGAACCTGTGTTTTGAAAGAAGATATTGTGTTAGAAAAGCAGAAATCTTGGCATGAGGCATGGATTTCTGTGGTGGTTTTCTGCAAAGAGCCTTCTGGAGTTTTGGGTTGTGGGAAAGTTTAGCACTTCAGGCAACAGGTTTAGTTGCAGGTGATTTCAAATTTTCCTTTTTCCCCCCTCAATGCAGCTGGGGGACACAGCAGTCATGGTCACAGCAGTCAGCAAAACGAAGCCCTCTGCCTCCCAGTTCATGCCATTAGTGGTGAGTACTAATGACAGCATGAGTTTTGTGGTCGTGGGTGGCAGAGTTAGCAGCAGGAGGTGCAGGTGATGCACTGGTAGGTGGGGCTGCCCTCTGGAGGGACCAAGGGCTGGAGGAATGGGCCAAGAGGAACCTTCTGAAATGCTCCAAGGGTAAACATAGATCCCTAAATTTGGGCTGTAAACTGTACCAGTTCAGCACTGGCTGACTGGGCAGTCCATATATGCTGTAAAATGGGCTAGATCCAGCTGGGTATCAAGACAGAGCTTTGAATCATGTCCTCTGAGTTGAGAGCTGACCTTGCTCACAGCAGGGGCTCGGGCTGTAGACCTTTGGAGGTTCCCTTCCACGTGGCCTGGTTGGGTGGCTCTGAAGGGATCTGTTGTCTCCAGGGCTCTCTGCTTTGTTTCTGAAAGGTTGACTATCGTCAGAAAGCTGCTGCAGCAGGAAGAATCCCTACAAACTACCTGAGAAGAGAACTTGGCTCCACTGATAAGGAAATTCTTACAAGCAGAGTAATAGGTAGGCTGGAATATTTTATTTCCCATGTATTTAAAATATTGTTTATTAGTACAGATGGTTTTTTAAGCAACATGTCAGCTGGGGCTGTGGGCATGTTTCTTTATAGATAATCCTGGATCTTGAGAAATCCTCTTGTCACCTTTGTGGCTGTTAAGATCTCATCCTAACTGCAGAGGTGTCACCTCTCCAGAGATGTTAACCCTGTTGGAAGAGAGAACCAGGCTGAGCTCTTCAGTAAAGGGGCAGAGTCATGTGTACTCAGTCTTTCCTTCTTGATCCTGCTTGAAAATTCATCTCCACTGTGGCTCTCTCCAGGCATCAATAAGATAATACCTTGAAATTCAACATTTGTATAGAACTGATGTCAAACACATCAACACCTGAAGGCAGCAATGAAAAGAATTAGGAGAGGGAATTAACTTTGTTAACTCAAAGTTAACAGGTCATCTCCACATCATGGGAATTATGGGATATTTTGAACTTAGGTGGTTTTGGTGCTTTTCTCTGTCTGAGGAACATGTCCCCTCACTTAAGGTATCTCTGAAGTACTATTTAATGGATTATTTGTATCCTAAATCATAGAAGACTTTCCCTGGGGTTTGCACTTTGTGTTCCCTGCTCACCCAAATACTCTTTGAGCACTGTTGAACTTTTAGAGTTGATTTTTAGGTCGCATTAAACTTCCTTCTGGGTTCTTTGCCTTTCCTCATTTGTTGGGGTCTTTAATTTGAGCCATTTTGTCAGCTTCTTGTGGGGTTATTAGACAACAAGCTGAGCACTGACCTCTGCAAACCAAATCCCTCTCAGACTTAAGTGTTTCTTTTTGCAGATCGATCCATCAGACCCCTCTTTCCAGCAGGCTACTTCTATGACACTCAGGTAGGTCCTGCTCCCTGCCCCTAACTACAGCTACCTTCAGAACAGAAAATTGGGGTATGTCAAGGAAAAAGCCACATGACACAGGCACTGTTTCATGAAAAGCAGTTTTTGTTGGCAGCCAGGAGGGGTTTACACTTTGAAAATCAGTCTAATAGTGTAATGCTGCTGTGATGTTGGCCATGTCCTTCTCTTGAATGACTTTTATTACATGCTGCCTTCCAAATTTTGTTGTAGGGATACAGGAACAGAAGTCAAACAGCCTCTGTTGTACAGAGGAAAGGCAGGCAAATGGTATATATTGCATGATATTATATATTAGAGGGGTTTTTGTGAACTTCTTAAATACCTGAACAAGTTTTCATCTGCAGCATGGGCTTGGATCAGTATGTGCAGAGTTCTGTTGTGTTGTCCTGAGCTTTGTGTTGACAGCTGATAAAAACACATAGGTCAAAATTATTCCTTGTCTTTTATCTTATGCCAGATCCTTTGTAATCTTTTAGCAGTAGATGGTGTCAATGATCCTGATGTCCTGGCAATTAATGGAGGTAAGAGGGCTGTTAAAAGTGACTCTGTGTGTGTGATTTAACAGGATCCCTTTTTTCCTAATGCAGATTTTTCTCTCTCTTCATTCTAGCTTCTGCAGCACTTGCCTTGTCTGATATCCCATGGAATGGTCCCATTGGTAAGTGACTATTTCAGAATGATGGATGATTTAAACAGACTGAAAGGTTTAGACAGCAGTTCATCCTTGTTTTTTAGCAGGAATCTGAATCTAAAGTCCACTATTTTTTGTTTGAAGTGTTGAAAATAGTTTTACAAGGGATGGTTGAATTTCAAAGCATTATTCTTCCTGGACTAAATGTAAATCTAGAAGGATTTATAATCCAGAAATAGGATAGTATAGAGACAGATCATTTTTTCTTTAGAGAAAGTCTTGAAAAGCAGGATAAGAATACAGAATCCTTTTTCTCCAGGAACTCAAGAACTCCATTTCATTGTGAATGGTTTTTTTTTTTAGGAAGAGAAGTGATCTAGCCAAGAACAAATATTCAGCTGTATTTTCCTTTCACCTGCCTGTGGGTTTTTTTCCCCTAGAAAATGTGTTCAAATGACTAAAAAAACCCAACAGACTTAGAGCCTGGTGTGTAATCCTGCTTGGCACTGTCTGCCTTGCCCGAAATAAATACAGGAATAGATAATTTTGCCTTAGAGATTTTTTTTCTTCATTTATAGCTAGTAGGCTGATATTTTAAAATGAATACCATAGGTTTAACTCTTTGGTTTAGATGTATCATTTCCAAAGTAAAATGATGCCTTAAAGAACTTCCTTATAATAATAATCATGATTTTCTGGGGTTTCTTTGTAGGTGCAGTGAGGGTGGGATTGGTGGATGGAGAAACTATCATCAATCCAACTCGGAAGCAGATGTCATCCAGTGCTTTAAATTTAGTTGTGGCTGCAGCTCCACAAAATCAAGTTGGTAAGTAGGTTAATTATGAATCTTGGAGGGTTTGAAAATCAAGTGGGTGCCTCCTTGAAGATATTTTCCTAATCTTTGACAGTTGTTTATTCCTACTGTTGAGTAAAGAAAGAACAGGGATAGGTTAGGTAAATTCCATTCATGTAGTTTAATGTGAATTTGTGTTTCCTCAGTTCAGTCAGATTCCTACTGAACAATAAAATGGTAATTAATATTTAATTTTCCATTGATAGTCATGTTGGAAGCAACTGCTGAGAACATATTACAGCAAGACTTCTGTCATGCCATCAAAGTTGGGGTGAAGCACACCCAGCAGATCATCCAGGGAATTCAACAGCTAGTGAAAGAACAAGGAGTTGTCAAGAGGACTGTTCCAAAGTTATTTACTGCTCCTGGAGAGATTGTGGAATATGCAAAGAAGTAAGTTCAGAACGAGTGGGTTTGATCTAAATCCTACTGAGTGCCTCAGAATGCTTAGTTAACAGTTATTTAATTTGACAAGCTCTGATCAGGTAGTTTGGGGAGTTTATTTAACAAAATAACAGGTCAGAATTGCTGTGTTTGCCATGGGAACCTGGGGAACCTTCAGCTCTCTGGTTTGTACTTCCTAAGAATGGGGCAAAACAAACACCTGAAAGCCCAGTGAGAATATTGTGAGTTAATATTCCATTCCTGTGGAGTGGCAACAAGAAAATTTGGGATGCTGGCCTGTTTCACCACTTCCCCAGCAAGGCTCCCAAATTGCAGAGAGGTGGCAGGAGAGCTGGCAGGCTGGAGCTTGTGATGTCCATAATGTCCATCTGGTGCTTTCATTCTGCTGATGAAAACAAGGACTCCTCAAAAGAAAGTAATTGTATCAGTGGGTCTTCAGCTGTGTTTTCAAAAATTCTTTCTTTTCTTCCAAAAGACTTGCTTCTGACAAGATCTATGCAGTGTTCACAGATTCTAGCCATGATAAAGTAAGTATTCAATCCAAACATGATAAAACCACTTCTAAATATCATAATGAAACCAGGAAGTTTTCATTTCTGTGATGTTAAAAGCTCTCATCCTCCTCTGCATATATTTGCCATAGTAATAACAAATTGTTCTGTAAATTTTTCTGTACCAGGATATTTGTTAGCAGTACAGTACTGATCTTTGAGTCTGTGTGACATTCCTATTCCTTGGGTTTTACAGAATTTTAAAGCAAACCAAACCCCAGCAGCCCAAACCTCTTGTTGTTCTGCCCTGTAGAGTTAACTGTTTGCCAATCCTGCCTTCTAGATTTCTAGAGATGAAGCCATTAACAAAATAAGGCTTGAAACAGAAGAACAGCTGAAAGGTATTGTTTTCTTTCTTAATATTTAGAGAGTGCTTAAGTGGAGTTGGCACTGCTTAGTTACTTAGTTACTTAGTCACTGTCTGCTCTTTGTTTTGCTCTTCATGTTTTTGTGAACGTTTCATTAATTTTCCAACTTCAGCTGCAATTTCTTGTTTTCACACCCAGAAAAATTTCCAGAGGCTGAGCCTTATGAAATCATGGAATCTTTCACTGTGGTTTCAAAGGATATTTTTAGAAATCTTGTCCTGAATGAATATAGAAGGTGAGTGTATCAAAATCCTACTGAATAATATTTCTGTCAGCTTTTTATCCACGTTTCATTGATCTCATGAATTTTGTTTAACTTTAGGTGTGATGGGAGAGATTTGACTTCCCTCAGAGATATTAAATGTGAAGTGAACATGTTTAAAATGCTGCATGGATCAGCCTTATTTCAGAGAGGTCAAACACAGGTAATACCTTTAAACATCAGGAATTATAAATTATCAAAAGCTGAAAGTTTTGTGTTTTTAATTTAAACAGAAGTTTTCATAATCAAACAGGAATAACTAGTAAATTATTTAGATTTAATTAAAATAGATTTGAGTCCACTAAGACAGCAGACAAAGCTTGGCTTCTTGCTGAATGAACAGTACAGATGTTATCCTGACATTCCTGAGTGTGTGTGCCCAGGAGTCTGAGAAGATTCACTGTGTCTTCAGACTTCCTGAACAGTCTCAGGTCACCAAAATTAGCTGCTGTAAGGATTCTCCTTGTTCATTTCAGGTTGGCAGATTTGGGGCATTGTTGGTGGGTTGGGTTTTGTCTGGCAGGGAGGTGGTTTGGGAAGAAAACTTTCCAGTTCAGGATGGCCTAAAGTACAGTAGGTTGTTAATAAGAAGTCCAAAATCCTGTCTTCATCCACATAGACTTCTGTGTTAAGGTTTTTTACATGAAAAGCTTTTGTTTCAACAATTATAATCCTGTTCAGTTTTAGGAAAACAGGTTACTTGATTAATAGGTCGTTGGTGTGTAGGGCAGTGCTAATTTGTGTGTGTCATGTGAAATCTTTTAGAAGAAATTTCATATATAATCTGGACAAAATAGGGAAATTTTACCAAAAAAAATTAAAATCAATTAGAATTTTCTTTCTTTAACAAAAATATCAGATGATGGCTGGGTTGAATTAAGATTGTATGCAAGGTTTGATCTGCATTTTTATAGCTCATTTTCCTGGAAGACTGTCAGCCATTGATCTGACTTCTTACAGGATACATGTGTAGTTGCAAACAGTGATTTACTCCTCAGTGTTGTCCCCAATTACCTCACTAAAAATAACACATGCTGCAATTCCATGTGATAAACAGAGTTGTTTTTCCACAGCATCACAGCTGGATCAGGCCCTGGCCCTTACACAAAGGAGTTAGGTGCCTTGGTGAACAAACTATTCTAGGCTCCTAGCAGGTTAAGGAGTATTAAATGAGAATTTTTCAGTGTGATCACTTGGAAGTTGGTATAATCTTCACAGAGGGCAAAGAAGTTTGTGTGATGAAGGGAGGGAAAAGAGTTTGCAGAAGTGGGAGGTGATGACATATTTGTTGCTGAAATTTTGGGGTTTTTCCTTCTTCATAACCAGGAAGAGTTGTGACACAGAAGTGTTGAAGAGCAGCCTATTTACCCTTGGTGTTTCTGTTGTAGGTTCTGTGTACAGTTACCTTTGACTCCCTAGAATCAAGTGTAAAATCAGATGTCATCTCAACAGCAGTGAGGTATGTGTGTCTCCTGGGCTGAGTGGCAATAAGAGGGGTGAGCATTTCAGCACAACTCAGAGAAATGCCTTCAACAGGTGTCCATTAGGACTGAAAAATGTGTAAAATGAGTTTCTGAAGTGGCCTCTTTTTCAGGAGATCTTGGCAGCTGTTTTTTAGGTTGACTTTAATTCCATAAGACAGACAACTGGAATAGGAAAATTATTACAAATAACATCCAGCCTGGTTTTGAGAGCAAGAAAAGAGCAAATTACTCTTGAATCTGTAAAACTGGGTCCATATAGCAAACATTTTATTGCTGAGGCTGAACTTGGGGAGAGGAAACTCCTTCTCTTTCAAGTTCAGTGATGTCAGCCCACCAAGTGTGGGAGCTTTTACAGTTTAGTGTGTTTGCTTTGCTTTAGTTCAGGGGTTTTTTTTTTAGCCTAGAGGTTTTTGTCCATATTCTGCAATTTTAATATTCTTGGAAATTAGTTTCTGTTAAATAATGGAGTTTAATGAGCAGTCATTAGATTGCTTCATGAATGAGAGATTGTCTCTGGATGGAACTAGAGGCAAGTCTTGACTTGAAGCAACTTTCTTTATAAGATTAGTTTTTTGTATTTATTGCTAAAAGTCTTGTGGTACTTGATAACTTTTTTTTGAGTGCAGGTTTTTTATTTAATCAAGAGCTCCTGTGTGGTTACAGAGATTTTCAGTTTCCCTTCTGAGCACTTATTTCTGAGGTTTTCCTGCAGTCTGTACAGCAAGATGCTGATTTTCTTAGAGTCTGAATTTCTATTTCATTTTTTCCTTCCTTCAGACACACAGCATAAGGAGCTGATAGATCCTGTTCTCCTCTGAACAGGCAGGGAAACTGCTTTAATGAGGGTGGTTAACACATGAAGTGTTTTTCTTTGTTTACTACCTAGAAAACCTTGGGGAAAATGGATGGATTTGTGTTTTTTGCTGGGTTTGTTGTAAGCATAACTGAATAGAATCATGTGTGTTATCTGCTGTGTGTAAGAACTTTGGCTGCTCTCTTTTGACATCATCTTGTTTTTAATTAATAGTGGGATAAAAGATAAAAACTTCATGCTGCATTATGAGGTGAGAGTTTTACTGTGTCAGTTTTCTGCATGATTCAAATAAAGGCTTCACATTTTGGTTTTAAAAATAGAATTGCTTCTGAGGATACAAATGGATCTCTAGATTGGCTAAAACTAATTTTTATGTGAATTTATCCTGCTGTTTATGAAGAGAAGTGCTGGTTTCTTACTACACACTACCTAATGGATAAACTGCAATTTTAGACAGTCTTTTTTTAATATCTTAATATTACATTAGCTCCTTAAAAATGAGTTATTACTGAAAACAGGATTAACCTGCTCTGTTATTTTTAGTAAGCTCTAATATGCTCAGCTGACATATTATAGCAGTAGTAAATAAGTGCTTTTATATCTTGGAGCTCTCTCAGCCTTTGGGATTTGCCCCAAGTATTTCATAGAGGCAACAGGCCTATCTTGTTCCAGGTGTGGGTGACAGAAACAGGATTTCTGATATGTTGTTTGACAGGTTTAATTGGAGTAAGCTTGTTATGTGTGGGGGTTTTTTTTCTCCAACTACCTTGCAACTGTTTTATTCTCTTTAGTTCTGTGGAAGTAAAACATGTACTAAACCCCACCTAAACTGCCCCTGCTTTGCCAGCTAAGTGACTAATAGAATTCTGTCATGTGGGGTTTTTTGTGGGTTTTTTAAATTTCCTTTCATTTTGAGATGCATCAAAACACAAAGAATTTTTTTCTCAGTCTATGATCTAAAATTAAGAAACAAAAAATCTGATTTTTCCTTTTTTTTTAACTTCATAGTTTCCACCTTATGCAACTAATGAGATTGGCAAAGTTACTGGTATGAACAGAAGAGAGCTTGGGCATGGTAAGTTGAGACTGGAGAAGTTCCATGCTCTAAGTTTTAATATTTTCTCCAACTGTTTGTATTTATTTTGTGGTGTTTTTGTTTTTTGAACAGGTGCCCTGGCAGAAAGAGCTTTGAAACCAGTTATTCCCCAGGATTTCCCATTCACAATACGAGTTACTTCTGAAGTCTTGGAGTCAAATGGTATCATGATTGTCTTGTACCTACTGCTAGGGACTAAATTCAGTTCTTAAAAAAGCTTGAGTTTGACAAAGTTGAGCTGTAGGCATTTTAGATAACTGATTTCATTTTTAACCTTAATAGCTCTGTTACCTGAAGTACTTGAAAAGGATGTTTATGGTCATGAACAATGGACCTTTCTTTCAATTTGTGTAACAGCACAGTAGTGAAGGAGGGGAAGGAGTCCCACTGCAGCTTCCTGGGAAATCCACAGATTCCTTGTCTAGAATATTTAGTTGTTGAGCTTTTTTGGGCTGAAGATCATGAGAGATTCAAACTGAGAGATTAGAGAAGATCTCTAATTGCAGTGATTTATTGTAGCCTGTGTGTTGCTGCACAGTATCTTCTAGCTAGCAGCAACTTAATTGTCAGACTGTTAGTGAAGAATATCACTGGCATGTTTTGTTTCAGATACTTCTGGTCAATTTTTAATACTTCTTTCCCCCCCCTACTCTAATTCTGTAGGGTCATCTTCCATGGCTTCTGCATGTGGTGGAAGTTTGGCATTAATGGATGCAGGTACAAAAAACACGTTGCTTAAAAGGATAAAACACACATGAGGATGTGGAACAGGATCTGGAGATGGCCAAAGCTTATAAAATGTTTTCATTTACCTTTATTAGGAGTTCCAGTATCAAGTGCAGTGGCAGGGGTAGCAATAGGTCTCATCACCAAAAGCAATCTGGAGAAGAGAGACATTGAGGACTATCGCTTGCTGACAGACATCCTGGTGAGTGCTTCTGGCATGGCTGGTTTTAGTGCTGTTTAATTCTGTAAAATACCCTCTGTGGCCTTTTTTTGTCATGTTTTACCCAGTTAATTCTGGAACATAGGCTACTGGAAATATCACATGGTTTTATCTTCTCTGTTTTGTCTCCCAAACTCCTCTCTTCATTGAGAAAAATCTCTGTGAAATGTCCAGTCATGTTTCTTAGTTTTTTTTGTAATCACTCAAGTTGTTTCTTTTAAGCTCTCAGAAGCTCCCTCTTTCCAAAGAATTTTGTCTTTTCTCTTGGGAGGAAGAGATTAATACTGCTTGCATACTTTAACTTACTGAAAACCACAATGTGTTGGATGGAGATTGAGCACCTGGCAAAGTTGCTGGGGAGAAAAAATGCCCATTATTGTGCTGTTGCTTTTTCCTGTGGCAGCTGCTGATAGTACAAAATCAGCTGTGAATCTCTTGTTCCAAAACTAGTCCAGAAAAGCTCTTAATTGATGAGGAGAGAAAGGCACAGTGTTAATCCTGAACAGCAAAATCAGGCTGATGAAAAACATGTGAGGCTCAGAAGTCATTTCAAGTCTGCAGAACCATTTTGTGGCAGATTGAAGCACAGAATGGACTTTTTGGATAATGAGAGGTGACACTGGGTGGGATAAAGTTACTCCAATTTCCTTCTCTCTGTCTGTGCTGCTAGGGCATTGAAGATTACTATGGTGACATGGATTTCAAGATGGCAGGTACTAACAAAGGAGTAACTGCCCTGCAGGTATTGTAACATTCAGTCTTCCTAAAATGGAACTCTGGGAATGTATCTACAAAAGCTTTCCTTGCATATTGATGGAACTTAACTTTTTTTTCCATATTAGGTTGATCTAAAACTGCCAGGAATACCAATCAAAATTGTAATGGAAGCTATTCAGCAAGCTACAGGTAGGTCTGTCTTTGTCTCTGCACCCTTTTTATGATATTAAATGATAAGTTGTATTAAACTCCTAAGTTTTATGAAAAGAAATAATTACTTTTTTTTTCTTGTTGTGGAGAAAAGCTGCTATCTTCAAAAAACTGGTCTGGTTTGGGTGTTGTCTTTACAGGAGAATAGACACTTCAGGCAGAATTTCTTTGTGTCAGAGGAGAGCATTCAACCCCCCAAAAACCAGGCCCTTCCCTGTTATTTTTTCTGTTTGGTCTGGTTTGGGTGTTGTCTTTACAGAATAGGCACTTCAGGCAGAATTTCTTTGTGTCAGAGGAGAGCATTCAACCCCCCAAAAACCAGGCCCTTCCCTGTTATTTTTTCTGTTGTTATTTTGGAGCTTAGTTTTAACTTTCAAGTAACTTCAGACCATGGAGCTGAAGTAGAAGCCTGGATCATCATGGTAGAGATCCAACAGCTCAATCCCCTGTCAAAAACACAGGTAGGAAAGGCTGACTGGAGCCATGTGGAAAACTAAAGCTACAAGGTTTTTTAAGGATTCAGCTAGTTTTAAGAGAAAAAAAATTCAACTTGATTGTAATAGCAAGACTTGAGTAAGAAAAGCCTTAATAAAATAGGAGAAGTAGTAATTCCTGTGCACTGGAGCCATGTGGAAAACTGAAGCTACAAGCTTTTGTAAAGATTCAACTAGTTCTAAGAGGAAAAAAAATTCAACTTGATTGTAATAGCAAGACTTTAGTAAGAAAAGTCTTAATAAAATAGAAGTAGTAATTCCTGTGCAGTGGTGGATCCCTTCCAGCAGCTCAGCTGTAGTTCCAGGCCAGTGTATGGTAACTGATCTAAGCTGCACCCTGTTGCTTTTCACCAGCACTCTGATTTGTGTCAGTGATACACTGAAACAGAGCCCTGTGGGATGTTCTAGGCTGCATAAAATCAATAAATGTGCTGAAGGCATAGATTTTGTACACACAGGGCAGAGCTTTGTACTACACCAAACATGCACTACCTGAAATGTGTCTAGTTACTGTGACACATTCTCAAGTTAGGCAAGAGATTCTTATGAATGGATGTTTATGCTTTATAACAAGAACTGCATAAATTTCATTTTAATCATCTACAAAACTCCTCATTTTTCCTTTCTCCTCCTCCTGCAATCCCCACAGCTGCAAAGAGGGAGATTTTGCAAATTATGAACCAAACTCTGGCCAAACCCAGACCTAACAGAAAGGAAAGTGGACCAGTTGTAGGTAATTGATATCAATTCCTGTCTTTTATGCTTGACTTTTAAACAATAAGCTGCTGCTTAAAACAGCTTTTTTTATGTGTACTTGTTTTATGTTTCTGCCCCTACCCCTCAGGGTTATTTTGGTTTTGGGGGTGAATTTTTGGGTTTTGTTGCCATGTGGGGCAGCACTTTACTGTTTCACTGGACACCAGAAATCAGAATTAAGCTGAAGTCATGTGAGACTCAGAAAAATAAGAATCAATACAGATCTGAGCATTGGTATGATTTAAGGTCATTTAGACTCATCTAAGTATTTGTGTTTTCATTTATTTCAGTTCTTAAATGTAATTGCAGCAACGTTCAGCAAATAATACAAGTGGCTCTAGAAGATGAAATTCTAAAAGAATGATTCCTGTTTTGTCATAGCTTTCTAGATCATTCTATTTAGCATTTCAAAGTATTTTTAAATGTTCTTTCAGAAACTATCCATGTTCCATTATCAAAGAGATTAAGATTTGTTGGTCCTGGGGCCTATAATTTGAAAAAACTTCAAGCACAGACTGGTAAGACACTCTTGCTGCTTGTGGTAATTTATCCTAACGTGTGCCTAGTCTCTCTTCTTTATATGTATATTACTGCTGTGGAGTTTTAATTAGTGGATCTTGGTAGCACAGGTATTACTAGCACAGCCATTGCTAAATCCTAATGCTGTCTTTATGCCCTTTCAAAAACTATTTAGTACCTAAATTGAAACTTCCCAAATTGTTCTGTAGATCACCCCTGTGGAACTGATGTTAGTGCTGCAGCAGCAGCAACCTAATGAGTAGATGTGAAGAACTATTAAGAGGAAAGGGTACTTTAATTTGTACCAAGCAGATGTTCTGCTTCAGCTGCTTTGGACTTGAAACTCTTCTCATGTTCTGGCTAAGCTTGGTTGGAGCTTCTCAGGGGATTGGGCTGGAGAAAAGCAGGAAAAATACTTCCCTTTGGTTGTAAGACCATGCACTCTGTTGGCTAGAAACTTGTCTAGAGGTGCAAAGAACCTCATGTTCTAGTTCTGAAATGCTATTAATGAAAACTATAGCTGTATTGAGAGTATCTGTGAAATTCCTTCATAGAAGATGAGATTCATTTGTAAAAAACTAAATTCTTTCCAAAATTTTCCTACCATAAAAGGATTATAATAACAACTCAGTGTTCCTGGATGGAAGGTGAGTTTGTCCAGCTATTTGGCAAGCCTACCTGTAACATGGTTTTTATTCAGCTGCATGTCAGGCTGTCCAGAGCCTCATCTGCAGAGGATAGGAAATGAGGACTGAGGTTGTGATGAGCCTGTGCAGGATCCTTGTGCTGTTTGCCAGTTGTTGCTTTGCTGCCTGCTGAAACAGAAGCAATGTTCACCTAAATCCTCTCATTTATTTGTGTTTCCAAGGTGTGACAGTGAGCCAGCTGGATGAGGAGACATATTCTGTGTTTGCCCCCACACCCAGTGCTATGCACGAGGCAAGAGAATTCATCCATGACATCTGCAAAGATGATGTGAGGACAGACTTCTGCTCTTGGCTTTTGCCATTTCTATTTTGTGCATTTGTGTCTTAACTCTTTCTCTTTCTTTCCCCCTACAGCAGGAAGTTAATTTGGAATTTGGTGCAGTTTATACAGCCACAATAACTGAAATAAGGTATGAAAAGTGCTCTGGACTTGAAATAGATGGGTTTTTACATAGTTATATTTGTGATACCTAAATATGATGTAAAATAATTGGTTTTTAAAGGGTGCCAATCTTATGCTGGTGCCATTGGCACCTCCATCATTCCTGATATTTTCTATTGAAAATATTACTCTTTTTTTTTCTTAATAAGGCTGTTTTATTTTTGCTGCATGTGTAGTTACTAGAATACCCCTAGAAATTAAAATTGAAGCCCTTTTTTCATCTTTGTATCTCAGAGAGATGGTGGGAATTTGCTTTGTACTTTTTTGTAAGACAAATACTGGATTGTAATCACATGGACTTTTTGGAGGTACTTATTCCTGAGAGACACTGTCCTGAAGACATGTTATGGTTGATCCAAAGTTTTTAAAAACAGAGTAAAATCTCATTTATGAAAAGTTTCCTGATGATTGCTTTGAGGTCAATATGCAGAGTAAAACAGATGCAGATTTCTACCAACCTCTTTTGAAATACCCATGCTGTTTTCTGTTGCAGAGACTCTGGAGTGATGGTAAAACTGTATCCAAATATGACACCAGTGTTACTTCATAATTCCCAGCTTGATCAAAGAAAGGTAATCCATGCTTAATCAAGGCTAAACTAGGCACATAGAGTTGCTTTTAGTTGATTCTCACTGAACACATCATCCACGTGCTGTTCTGGAGTCCATTTTCCTCTTCAAGGCTGTGTTAGATGAGCAGCACCTTTTGTTTAACCTCTGCTTGCCTTGGATTTAAAGTTGCAAACAGTGTAGCTACAATCCTACACTTCTTTAGATCTGCAATACTCTTTTTTTTTACTTAACATTTAGAAACATACTGTTCAAAAGCTGTTGTTGAGCCACCCCAAGTGTCTGGAGTGTAGCATGAAGAGTTCCTAAAAGGAAGAACTTTTACAACTAACCTTAAAAAATTAATCACACTGAAATAATCTTTTTCTGAAAATCACTCTGTTCTAGATAAAACATCCTAGTGCCTTGGGATTAGAAGTTGGACAAGAAATTCAGGTAATTTTTTTTTTTAACTTGAAAACATTTTAGAATTTGAGTGAGCTTTTTATTTTGTGTTTATGAAGAAAATATTTTGCTGCACCTGGTTCCTTTTCTGTGCTGGTTAAAGGCCTGTTCATTTCAAATTACTCCTATCTAGACACTTCATTAATTTGACAGGGCAATTTAGGCTCAGCAATGCCTGTTGTTTATGGCTTTTCTAGAATCAAATTTAAAAAAAGAAACACACCAACAAAAAAGCCCAACAAAAAACCCCACCCAACCCCAACTGCCACAACACACCACCTTCTCAGGAAGATGCTATTTCCAGCTCTTGAAGTGGTGTTTTTTTAACAGGTGAAATACTTTGGACGTGATCCCACTGATGGCAGGATGAGGCTCTCACGGAAAATCCTGCAGTCACCAGCCACCACTGTGCTGAAAACCCTGACTGACAAAAACAGCATTGTCCTGGGGGGTGCCCTGCCACAGTCATCTCCTTCATCCCAGTGACAGGTAAGGAGACTTCATTTGACTCAGTGCTGCACTTCCTTTTATAACTTGTTCAAGAGTTGTATCAATCTGGGGTTTATATTGGAAAATTGTTTCAAATACCTCCATGATTTCAGGCACCCTAAACAGCTGACTCCCTAAAACTTCTTTGTTTATCTCCAATATCTGTTGGTGTTGCCTCTTCTCTACCTTGTAGCTTGTTTTTTAATAAAGGGAGAAAAAAATCAGGGTAGGGGAAGAGCAGAAAAAAAGCTGCTTGCTTAAAAGTTTTGAGTCAATTAGTGGAGACTTCTCAGTCAATTAATGGAATGTCCAAAGCTCTTCTCTAGAATTAGTTTTCCAGCATGTATTTGGCTGTCAATAGACTTACACCTAAACTTTTCCTAAAAGTTATATATGTTTTTTTTTGCCTTAGGAAGGTCTTTGATCATAAAATCAAGAGCACTTCAACAATGAAATTGGCAAATGGAAATGCAGCGCACCAATGATAACTTAAAGCAATCTCCTAGGAATGGTTCACAACAGCAGAAGAAAATCAAATTCACTGAAGAAGTGTTTTTTAATTTCATGCCTTGACATAATTGGTTACAGAATGTTTTCTCTCTTTCAGGAATAAAAGTGTGAGAGCTCATGGGAAGTGGCCTTTGCTAGAGTCTGTAGCTGTCTTCACAAGAATCTGCAGGTGGATGGTAGTGAAACATATTTAAAATGGACACTATTTATGTTTAAAGGTGATGTAGAACTTCAAAGTCATCAAGTCCAATTAAAAACTTTTTAAAATAAAACCAGAAACAACTCATGCTCTTCTCTTGTGTGGCAAGGGTGAGATGAGGACCTAAGAACACAGACTTCAGGTGACATTTCAGTGCTGATGATTCCTCTGACTACATCTCAAAGTAAAAATGTGAAGATGAGAAGCAAATATTTTAACAGAGTTTCCTGGGAGAAGGAATTACCCTGTATATTTGGTTGAGAGGCTTACTTGGCCAAGGTTTTATTGGGTTTTCAGTGCATGAGATGGAAATGTTGAGCAAAACATATAGACTTGGAAGTATCACCTGTAACATGATTGACACTGTTTCAGATAACTACATCCATCAGACTTGCTGAAAATCTGAGCAGAAAAGGGACAAAACAAAGAACCTGGCTGAAACAACATCATGTAATATCTGGGTTTGTTCACAATGAATTTTAAAAGAAATCAGTAAAACATTAAGATAAAAAAAATCATTGATTTGGAAAAACAATAGATGTGCTCTATCTTCCCCTTAATATCCCCTCACTAAGAGTGTCAGAATTCCTCTATTGATTATGTTCCCCCTGTGGGTTCACTGATCTTTTTTAGACTTCAGAGCATTTCCCAGGGGCTCACAAGAACTACTTGTTTTTCTGCTGTGAGGTAAAATCAAAGAGCTGTCCCTTCTTGTATGTAAACCTAATAAGAAAATCAGCTTCCTACCTGATGCCAAGTGGGCTATGAGCCTCCTGAAAGGAAAACCAAAACACTGGGGAGAGGAGGAATGTGAATGTACAGTAAAAATGCCTCAATTCTTTTTTATTATTATTATTCTAAGTGAAAATATTAAAGAACAAAGAAATGACTGGCCTGCTTCTTTGTAGTTGTCTGTCTGTCGTGGTGTACGAGTGACTAAGTTTTCCTTGGCAGTTTTTTCCTCTTATTTGAGGACTGTAGTCTGTTATTTCCTAGAATATTAATGTTCTTGCTTAATATCACTTAATTGACTGATACCTCATTCATTACCTATCCTGGATAGTGTTCCTGAAATTAGGTTAAAGTCTCTGAGATAATGTTTCCATTTCTCCTACCTGTTCTCAAACTGCCCTCCCTGATCTCAGGGGTGTTCCAAGGTTCAGCTGCTTCTATTGTAGCAGAATTTCTGGCAGGGTTCTTTTTGTAGCACAACAGAAATGTTCTACTGCCAAAAACTAGATGCTGTAGTTACTAAAATACCACATAAAATGCTAACTCTAGAAGGTTGGTGTGGGGTTTTTTTTTAGCTAGCCTGTTACCAGTAGGGTGCTTGCATTTGAAGGGCTGAAAATCAGTGATTTAGGAGCCAAAAGAATCCTGTTCTTTCCTGGGAAGGTGTTTTCTTGCCTGCACTGTGATAGGTGGTGGTCTCAGGGAATCAGCTGTGGGGGAGTGCTGGGTGATTTCCTGTTAGATGATCAAGTAGGAAAGACTTTGATGCTCCTGTGGCAGAACCTGTACAGTCAGCACTTGTAACAAGTTATAGGGCCTATGGGAAGGGGTGGAAAAAAGAAATAGGTTTGGGAACTGTCTGGGAGGAGCACAAACCAGCTGCTCTTACCTGAGGAGAGAAGCTCAATGGGAGCCAAGGATTAAGTGTGTGCTAGTCTGAACCTTCCTGGAGGGGAGGGAGTCTGGATGTGGCCATCCTGGGCTCACCTGAGAGCTGGCAGCAGTGGCAGGTTGGACTGTGGCAGGAGGTGCTTGATCCTCAGGTGACACCAGCTGTGATCAGAGAGAGCAGGTAGGTCAATGGTGGTGGGGAGAGTGAGCTCAGCCCTACTGCAGGAGCTGCTGGTTCATGTTTGAAATGATTGTTGTCTCCACTGCCCCAAACAAGGAGGTTCTGGAATGACCCATCTGAAGTGGAGCCATTGAAAGGAGTTGCTGTGGAAAGGGAAGCTGGGCAGCTGGAGCATTACAGGAGGGCTAGAGAGCTGTTTTATCTGACAAAGCTGAAATGTTCAGAGGCACAAAGTGTCAGGAGCTGGGCTATCTTTAAAACCAGCAATAAATACAACAAGTACTACAATAGAAATGTAAGTGCTGGCCTAATTGCACTTCTGGGATGATGTGCTGGAGGGAGTGATAGTCTCTTAATTTCACACCAAGAAATTTTAAGTGATTTAGGAATGAGCTGTCTGTCTTGCTTCTGAAAAGAAAAAAAAGGGAGCTTGCTGGTGCTCTGGGTTGTGATGCTGGGTGAGACTCTTAATTTCACACCAAGAAATTTTAAGTGATTTAGGAATGAGCTGTCTGTCTTGCTTCTGAAAAAAAAGGGAGCTTGCTGCTGCTCTGGGTTGTGATGTTGGGTGAGAGTGGGGAGAGGTGAGCTGCTGGCAGGGGCTGCTTTGCTTTCTCTGAATCTTCCAGCACAGAGGTTCAGATGTATTGCCTAACTGGTCTGGTATTTACCCTGGTTTTAAATAGGATCTGTTAAGAGTTGTTAGGGCAAGTCTTGCATCATCTTCTTCAGCCAAAGTCCCCCCAGACTGACTTGCTCTTTTTTGGTACTGATGCCAAGATGATGCTGTGGTTTCTAACTCCCCAGGCTGCAGAGTCCTGGCTGCTGTTCTGTGCAAAAAGGAGCCCTGTGTCCAAGGGAATGCAATCCAAATGTGGTCCAGAGTGGCACCTCTCCACACTGGGCATTGGCTTCATGCTTGGAGAGAGGTCATGGATTTATTGCACTGCTTAAGCAGGGAAATAGTTTTTCAAGAGGGTTCTGGCTCGTGTATCTCCTGCTCCTGTAGCTGTTCTCCATAAGAGTTTGCTCCAAAACATGCTGCTGTGGTTTCTTGCTGTTCTGCATATGCAGAGAAGTGCTGCATTTAATCTCAAGCAGGAGAGGTCATGCTTAGTTTTATGCACTTGGTTTAAAGAGCTAAAAACCATGTGTAGAAGTCTTGCCTGATGTGTAAAACCTTGAGATCAGGCCACGTGATGCAGAAAGGGCCTGAGTGTCAACTGTTTAATGTGACTCTCAAACCGTGGTTGGTGAAACCACTAATGGAACGTGGCCTTTTGGACAGTTACTGACTTATCCATGAAGTATGTTCCTCTACTGTATACAATTAAAGATCAGTGTGTATGATAGATCTCAGAGTCACTTTCTTATGCAAGGAAAACTAACTGTATGTCTTTGATGGTCCCTGTTAAAAATTAAAATAAGGGGTTGAACCCTAGTTCTGAAGAACCCCATTCAGGCAGCTTCTCCTCACCTTTCTTAGAAGTGGGTGGTTTTGCTGATCAGCAAAGGAACCAATAAACAAGGGGGCTGAGCAGTCCTCAGACACATGAAATGGCTGTAAAACTTAAGGTGGCCTGTTAGAATAGATGTCAGAGCAAAAGCTGAGACTTAAATGCTACATAGATGTAAATGTTCTCATTCTGCCTGGAGAGGATGTTTTTCCAACACATGGAGAAGCTGCACGTAGTTACTCATGGTGGTGTATTCTGTTGTAAACTGTCTCCCTTCATCTGGAACAAGATGGAACTTAGAGCAGAAAAATGCCAGTCTTGTCAGGGAGAGCTATACCGGTGTAACTGCTTTCACCATTAGGCAAGAGCTAGAGAAGTCTGGCTTTGTGTGGGAACGAGCCCCACCCTGGCCTGGGGAGCGCTGGCCCTGCCGTCCCCCTTCCCCTCCAGAGCCTGGAAGATTCTCTTGTGAGACACTTTGAAGCCTCCCCTCCTCCCCAGAGTCCCTGCTGTGTCACACAGCTTGACTTCTTGCACGCTTTTGTGTCCTCTTCCCCCTATTCCCATGCGAGCACTGCAATGTAATTATTTATTATTATTATTCTTGGTACAGAGGAAGCATGTAGCTGGTTAAAGCCAAGATTTATGGACTCCACAACGCCTGGCAAGTGGTTTGTCTTAAATTGTGCCCTGTTTGTAAGGGCTAATGAAGGATGCTTCTGCCATTGAGAAGCTTCACAGAACAGCTTCAGCTTTAGATTTTGAGCCTTCTGTTCCAAGCATGGGAACATGCAACAGAACGAGGAGCATTGTGCTACAGGGGTTACTTGGCGGTACAGGGGATGCCACAGAATAACCTTGGTGGTACTTTGGGATGCAAGGGAAGCGGTTTTGGTTTTTTTTCCCCCCAAAATTTCAGCTCTAGGCCCTACTTATTACAGCGTGGGCTGGTCCAAAAACTTACCCGGGCGTGGCTGTGTCTCTGGCCCCTCACGTCGTGTCGCGGCGGCGGCTCTCCCGCGTGTGCGGCGGGGGCCGCGTTGCCTGGGTTCCTACCGGTTGGTTTTATTTTAAGAATAACCCTCTCTTCTTTACCCTTTCTAAGGGCT
>NW_008616935.1:19137-21895 GCF_000691845.1 Merops nubicus | reverse complement strand
GCCTGCGCCGCACGGCGCCGAGAAGGGGCTGAACCAGGCCAAGGAGAAGGCCCCGCCGAAGGCCAGCTTCATCCCCTCCCAGCCACTGACCAGCTCCCACGTCGGCTTCTGGTTCTTCAGCCGCTCGATGCCCTGCAAGGAGAGAAGAGGTTTGGGGTTATAGCGTTTCTCGCCTCCGGGGGTGGGACTAGATGACCTCTAAAAGGTCCTTTCTGACCCAAACCCTTCTGTGGTTCCAGGAAACGTTCTGGTCCGTGATTCCAGCAGGGGTCTGGGCACCAACCAGTGCACCATGTGCAAAACTGCCCATCTACAGCCACGACGTTACTCGAGGTTTAGTTCACAATGAAGACAGATGTCCCCAGAGCTCCACCTCCAAAGTTAACAACAAAACCCAAAACCGAGCCCAAACCCTTGGGCAGCACCACCTCGGTGACTTATCTTGGTATCAGTCACTGTTCATTTTATGGTCAAGAGATGGCTTCTTAGCAGCCAAAAACCATTTAAAAGAGCAGTTTTAGAAGATGAAAAATACGCTTGACACATCCTAATTCTGCAATCTTCCCACAGCCCCCCACAGAACACGGCAAAGCCTCGCACACAGGGCACAGCTCAGCTCAGTAACCTCACAAACAGGAGAGGGAGGGCAAGAGGAAACGGCCTCAAGTTGCACCAGGGGAGGCTGAGGTTGGTCCTGAGGAACAACTTCTCCACAAGGGTTGTCCAGAGCCGTGCCAGGCTGCCCAGGGCAGGGGTGGAGCCCCCATCACGCCTCGTCCCTGGTGCTGACTCCACAGAGAGCCAGGAAGGAATGTCCCCATGTCCCAGCAGAAACGGCCAGGGTCACGATTTTGGGAAACCCCCAAGCCCTGAAGGACAAAGGTACATCTTGCACGCTGCGTGTGGCCACACACACGTCCCTCCGCTCTGCTCTGCTCCTGGGCTTCCAAACACCCGGCTCGGCTCTTCCAGGGAACATCCCACGAGGTGCTTTTCCTCTCAGGCATTCCATCCCAGCACGCTGCAGCTGCACGAGCCTCTGGAGAGAAGGGGAACACGGGGCAGGAGGAGAAACAGGCACCAAGAGTCTCAGCTGTCAGTCTGTGCGTGACCCATTTCCACCCACGCCACCATCCAGGTTAGGAAGAAGGGTCTTGGAGGCTTCCCAGCAGCAAACTGTCTCTTTCCTCCTCCAAAAATCCACCTCTGGCTTGCTCTGAGTGGTACCAAGGCGATAAGGGAGGTCAGGTGGAGGTCGTGCTAACACCAGATTAAGGAGGAGTTAATGACACACTTTCCCTCTCCCAGCCTGACCTCCTTAATCCCTCCAGGGCACGCATGGAAAAGGAGCAGAAGTTGCACAAATTCTCTTTCAGATTCTACAAATTCTTTCTGGCTGCCTGCCCCATGGTCAGTAGGGCAGGAGAGGTTTGCCTTAAAAAAAAGTAATTAAGGGGAGTGGAAAGAATGCACAATTGTTGAGGACCTTTCATTGCTGTTTAATGCTTTTTTTAAAAAAATATATATATTTAACCAAATTTCTCACTGTTATTTTAGAAAGTGAGACTTTAGTGTCTCCATCAAACCAGCGCCTGTTTATCTTTCCCACTGTGCAGCTATTTGACTTCAAAACAAAACAGTGCTCAGAAATCCTCACCTTTCACTATTCCCAACGACAGGGTTTTGAGTAAGTGCTGAAAAGAGAAGAAATGAGGAAAGAAACACAGAAATCAGACACCCCCATTTCGGCCAGAGGTCCAACCCTGCCAACGTGGGGACAGGAGACACAGAGTGCAGGTTACAGACACACACAACACCAACTCCACAAGCTGTGACTGAAAACAAAACCATTTTGGCTGAAAATGTCATTACTACACACCAGGGCTTAACAACAGGGAACAAGAAAATCAGGGTAATTACACATTTGTTCACAACAGACAAAAAGCCAGAAGAACATCCCCAGAATGCTCCTCCAGGATGCCCAGTGGGTGACAGAAATTTAAATGAACTCATTTTTAACCTGAAAAGTCCAGCTCTCAGCTCATCAACCTTTCCATGCCTCTGCCTCCTCATGGACAAAAGGAAAGTTCAACATGCCACCACAGATTCTTCCCAACGTGTGAAGGAAAGTGGGAAAATAAATGCAGTGGACAAGTTTTTGGAAAAGTTTTATTGCATTTGTTTTCCATATGGAAGCATTGACAGATTGGAAAGATGCAGCATTCACATGATTTCCAAAATGAGACATCCATTCGGTTGCTGCTTCCCTGATTCCCCCTCCCTTCCCCCATGGCTTTGAAGCAGTCCAAAAAGAACCAAAAATAAAATAAATACCACTTTTACTTTGATCCAAGGAAAGAAAAGATTCCTCGGACGTCGTGGACGCAGGTGATTTGTAGGTTTTTCTCCCTTGGTTTGCACTGAGCCCACAGGAGTCACAATCCAAAGCTACAACAAAAGCCCTGCCTGAAGCCACCACAGCCCGTGGAGTTAGGGGTGGTTTCTCTCCCCACGTTTGGGTTGTCTTCTGCCCCTCCTGCCTCTGCCCCCACACAGCTCCTCACCAGAAACATTCCCAGTTTAAACCAGTTCCGTTCACACACACATCCGGGGAGAGACACAGCTCCAAGGCAGGGTGATGCTGAGGACACAGACTCGAGCCCCCTGGGAGGCAGTAACCTACACACCCACCAGTTTTAACCTAGAATTTGTAACAATCTGGGTGCTCCCATCAGTTTTTCACATCACCACCACCGTT
>NW_008616935.1:0-19106 GCF_000691845.1 Merops nubicus | reverse complement strand
TTCAGCAGGCATTGCTCTAACAAGTCACCAGGACGAACACGCACAAACAGGACTCTGCTAATCTAAATGCTTGGAGAAACCAGGCTCCTTCTCTCCCACAGGTGTAAGGCATGGAAGAACCCAAAGACACCTCTAAATCCAACACAGTTGTCCTAAGAGGGCAGCAACTCCCTGCTGGCGAGGGAGGGAACGGACAGAATGATGCCAGAAAGGTGGAACTGGTTCTGTGGCTGGAAGGAGAAAGGAGGGTGGAGTGGGAAGTGGCGTTGGCAAGATCTCCTCCCAGTGCTCGCCCGGCTCCCCCGCCGTGTGGCCGCCCCAGGCCCGTGCTGAGGGAGCCACTGCTCCCTCAGGGAGTCCCCAGGGGTCTGTGCTGGGCTGTTGGCACTCAAATGTCTTCCCCAGGGCTCGGCGTGGGCTGCAGACAGCGTGAGGATCTAGTCAGAAGAGGTGGGTCACGACAGGGAAAGAAGGTTCCCCCTTCACGTTAGTTATGCCACACAGAAAGCAGAGGAGAACAAAAGGCCAGTAAAGTTAACGAGATTAAAAAAAAAATGACAAGAAAAGAAAAAACAAAAAAAAAGAAGGAGAAAAAAAAAAAGAAAGAAAAGCAGCAGCAGTTTCAGCCAGAGATACAGAATTATCTAAACCCGTGGAACACGGGGCTTTTTGTTCTCTGCAATTATCAGCCATTGAACAGGTATTAAAAAAAAATGTTTGTTTTGCCTTTTTGTTTTCCACATTCATGGAAAAGGTACACCAGTAGTGCTGTAATTGGTTTCTATTTTAGTGGCAATGCTGGTCAGGAATTCCTCAGACCACATACTGGTAGGGGTCTGCTTTTCCTTGGTCTGGTGTTGCGAATGGGCTAAGCCATGCTATAGAGAAGGGATGGCCAAATACTGCTTTCATGTTCATCCATTTTGTTTTTTTAGCCCATCTTCTCTCTTCCTTTTTCAACTGTTCTATTCCCTGAAAACAGAAATATCACATTTTCAGTCAAACGCTCGGATTTTGTAGTTCTGGATGTGGGGCAAGGTCTGCTCTCAGCTACCCCTTATCCAAAGGGTGGAATAAGAAAATGAAAATGCATCTCTACTGCCTTTCATTTCCTTCTCAGCTTTTCATACTAAAAAAATTACTACAGATAGAAAGTATTCCTTGGAAATAAAGCTACTTTTGTTTTTGTTCAGGCCTAGATATCTCATAAACTTTTTAGGACCTGCCATCTGATTGCCTCTGATGTCAATTAAAAAAGAAAGCCCCACCACCTAAAGCCAACCAACACTTCTGTGCTTTAATGGCTGAGCACTACTCACTAACCAGATGGAAAAGTTTGAGAGGAAACCACTGGAAGCTTGCAGATGCAAAAAAAAAACCCACGAGCCCAGAGACAATCTCTATAGTGCTCCCAGATTCACCAAGCAAGTTCAGGAGGTGCCCATGGCTCAGTGGAGCTGAGTCTACCTGGTGCCTCTTCGCGAGCACCGCTGCGGAGACATGCACGGGCTGAGAGCAGGGAGAGAGGGTTAAATCAGACACTGCTTCGAGAGAAACCCTGGATGGTGTTTAGTAAAGGTTAGAGGCAGAACAAAAAACAGCCATGGAGCAGTGAGCCGAGACATCCCCCAGCCCGTGGTTAAAGGGTGAGTGGTCTGTGCTGTGTCCAAGAGCCACAGGGGGAACTCGGTCTCTCAGGAGAGCGGTGCCCGGCTGGCAGGGAAGGAAAAGGGAGCTGTGTGGTTGCTGGAGAGCAGGACTCCTCCACGGGGAGCAGCAGGCACATCAGCCTGCCCTTGAACTTGGAGCTTTTCCAAGGGAAGCTCCTCCTGACCTACACGCCCCTCCCGTGCTAGGGAGCGAGGCGCTGCACGGCACCTCAGTGCCCCACGTTAGCTCTGCAGAGCACAGCCTGTTGATCCCTGGCAAATGTCACCTCTAGAGATGACAGCAAGATACCAGGGTGATGGGTCTCTTCAGGCAGGAAGGGACTGTCCCAGTGGGACAGTGTGGACAAGATGGGGAATGAGGTCTCCCAGCCATCAGAAGGTGAGAAAAGGCGAGACACAGCCCTGCCTCTAAAATGTGAAGCAAAACACAGCAAGAGACCACACCAGGGAGAATTTCAGCTGGAGATGCTCCTCTGCTTGCCAGACACGTCTAGTTTGATGCTAGCAAATCTGCAGTGAGATGTTCCACAGAGCAAAACCCTTATTAAAAAGGAAAATAAAAATGAAACCCCACAATCCAACTAGGGGGAGACCATATTTCACTTTTTTTATTTCAGATCGTGGCATCGTTCCTTTAACATCTATGAGTTCCCAAACTCTGAGGGGAAAGGAAAAATCACGGGGACTTATTCGGGTGCCCAACAGCTTCTAAAGATGCTTGAGAGGTTTCAAAGACTGAGGAATCCAGGTGACAATTTCACAGGCAGCACTGCTGATTACACACTCATCGACAGCCCGCAGCTTGGCGGGGTCTCCTTGTTCTGTAGGACCCTGTGCCTCTCCCCAGCAGAAGGAGCAGCTGAAGTCTCCCTCCAAAGACAGGAGAGCAGCAGTGTGAGCAGCAGCCTCTCACAGAAGCCAAGCATTAGAAAAAGTGCTGCACAAAAGCCTGAGGAGCAATAGGTCTCTAATGCCAGTCGCAGCTCTCCGAGGGCAGCCAAAACACCTGCTCCAGCTTCAGCTGGCCATGGGCACACAAGTGAAGGGGAGAGAAAACTGAAGGAGGCAGGGGAGGAAATAAGAGTCGTCGCTCTTACTTTTTAGAATAACATTTTTCTTCAACCTCTCCTGTTAATTGAGGTATCTGAGCATGCTTGGTGAAGCCAGTGGCACGCACGAGCGTGGGGACACCCCCAGGAGCCACCAGCTCCATCTTTACACAAGTGAGCAAACGTGGGGCTCTAGGATGGACTGCAGCACTACCACAGTAACACCCACCCAGCACCCCCCTGATGCACAAGTGGAGCAGAGGAGGCTCAGGAGAGACCTTCTGGCTCTCCACAGCTCCCTGACAGGAGGCTGGAGCCAGGTGGGGGGCAGGCTCCCAAGGAACAAGTGACAAGACAAGAGGAAACAGCCTCAAGTTGTGCCAGGGGAGGTTTAGGTTGGATGTGATGAACAGTTTCTTCTCTAAAGGGCTTTTCCAGGGCTGTGCCAGGCTGCCCAGGGCAGTGGTGGAGTCCCCACCCCTGGAGGGGTTTCCAAGCCGTGGAGATGTGGTGTGAGGGACAAGGGGCAGTGGGGACCTGGCAGTGCTGGGGGATGGTTGGACTTGATGATCTGAAACATCCCTTCTAACCAAAACGGTTCCATGACTGTTCTCCTCACAGCAACCCCTGAAGAGCACCACCCAGCACTGTGCTAGCTCAGTCCCTCACACCAGATCCCTCCTCAGAGGGCAGAGGTGTGTGAGCTGCCTGTGCAGCGAGGGGAAACCCTGCAGCCCTGCCCTGCTTCCACAGTGCTGAGAGACGGGGCGCGGGAGCCAGCGCGAGCCACCCACCGTTTCGTCCGTGCAGATGGAGTGTACTTGGGTCCCAAACATAACCGAGGTGAAGATGAGGAAGAGGAGAGCCTCGAAGCACAGGAGGATGAGGAGAATCACCGTCGTCGGGGGAGAGAAGGAGCTGCATTCTGTGAAGGCAAAACAACGGGGTTGGAAGTGGAGAGACCAGGTGGTGCAGCAGCTGCAAAGCACCTGCTCGGCCAGGAGATTTCCACACTCAAAAGAAATGACATGATCTCCACTTTCAAGAAGGGAAGCTCTGATACTCTGATATTCCTGAGGATATTCAACAAAGAAACAATCACTCTTGCAAGTTGTGGGAAGGAAAAAAAAAAGAGAGCAAAACCACCCCCCTGCAGCTCTTCCAGAATACAACTTTCCTTTCCCCAGCACACTGGCTGAGGCTCCACTCCAGTTCACCTGCAGATTCTCTCCTAAATCTTAATCTGAACAAATTTTTCCACAGTGATAAAGTCCATTGGAAATCTCAAGCTGGTGGTCAGGACACAAGAATAATGCTTTCTGCAGCACTAACATAAAACCAGAATATGTTTCCTTTCATAACTGCTGAGTCATAACCTTAAGAAGGGCTGATTAAAGCCAAATTCTTCTTTTTCCTCCTACTCTACAGTGCAAACTTAAGCAAGAGCTCAAAGAAGGTAACTAGAAAAGATGAGCAGAAGAAAGGAAGAAGAAGGAAGAATGTTTTAGGGCAAAAACCATACTGTTGAGTGCTGTAAATGTCAGAACACCTCCAGATCTTTCTGATATCCAAGAATAAGTGTCACAAAACCCCCCTTATTTTTCTCACAAGATGTTGAGCTTTAACAGAAACACCACCATCAGCACACACCCAAGGTGGCTGAAACAACAGGTCCATCTCTAACCCCTCTGCTCTGCCATCTACACCTGGGACAGGAGGAAAGTTCTTCCTCCACAGACAAAGGCTCTGATTCTTCTTTTTCCTCCTACCCTACAGTGCAAACTTAAGCAAGAGCTCAAAGAAGGTAACTAGAAAAGATGAGCAGAAGAAAGGAAGAAGAAGGAAAAATGTTTTAGGGCAAAAACCATACTGTTGAGTGCTGTCAATGTCACCTCCAGATCTTTCTGATATCCAAGAATAAGTGTCACAAAACCCCCCTTATTTTTCTCACAAGATGTTGAGCTTTAACAGAAACACCACCATCAGCACACACCCAAGGTGGCTGAAACAACAGGTCCATCTCTAACCCCTCTGCTCTGCCATCTACACCTGGGACAGGAGGAAAGTTCTTCCTCCACAGACAAAGGCTCTGAAAAAGGGGGCAAAGGAAACCCTGGGTTTTGAGGGTTCCTTCCCCTACAGCCCTGGCCAACAGAGACAAATCCAGATGCTCACAGTGACAGCTGGCAGCAGTTTCACAAAGTTCTGAACTGCAGATCAACCTTGTCAAGTTGTGTGGGCAAACAAACCCATCCTCTGCAGAGCTGCAAGCTAATGATGTGTCATGATAACAGAAACTCCAAGAAAAACTAAGCCAATACTCTTCCAAAAAAAAAACCCACAAGCAGCACACACACCTGCACACACATTTTTTTTTTGGCAGCTTGCTGTTTGCCTCAGCATTACCTAGAGGATTTCCTACATCCATCTGTGTTTATGGAAACATCTCAAGTGGCTCTGTGAAAACCAGCTCGCTGGCTGCCCCAGAGCAATGGTTGGGATGTTTGTTTATTTGGGTTGGGTTTTTTTTTTGTGGAAAGGAATTGTTTGTTCTTGTGAGGGTGGATTTTTGGATCTGAGTTAGCACATTTTCCTGGCAGTCATGCCAGAATGATTCACGTTATCCTTTTAAAAGCAGTGTACACATTCTTATCTTCTTTGGCATTCAGGAAATTGGTGCTGCCTTCATGTCAACAGCAAATTACTGCACACACACTATCTAGGTATCTTTACAACTCAGCATCAGGCTTAAGTTGCAACAGGACTTTTCAGGATGGAGATTCCAGCAGGTCAGAAAGAATTATGAAGCTTCTGGATTGATCAGTAAAAAAATAAGATTTCAAAACAGAGTGTAGGAGAGCCTAGTAGCATTCTTCTGAAACCAGCATAAAAGGGGTTGTCTTACAAGCAAACTACATGATGAAATGTTATTCCTGAGCCAATCTGGTGATTTAATGAGGTATTTTGTTAGTACTCACTCGTCCAGTCTTCTTCAAAGCAATACAAGAAGTGAAATCCCACCATGATTAGAGCATGCAAGGAAATCAGTGCTATATACATCTGAAAAATAAAAGATAACAACGTAGGCATCAGGGAAGTTTAAAGACCAGCATAATAAATCTTTCAAACATTTTAAATAAAGCAAAGTGTTAAGGTTTAACAAAACCAACCAACCAGCCCAGAGCCCACCTAAACACCTCCCACTGAAACAGGCACCCTGAAGCTGGCAAATGCCAAGACTAGAGGGACTCATCCTGACCTTGCCAACAGCTCTGAGTGAACAGGAGGGAGAAAGCTTCATTCAAAGCCAGCTGGACGGAGAGCCCAGCCTCCCACAGAGCTTATTCCCACTGTCCTTATTCCCCAGAGCAGGCAGGCTCTGACACCCAGTGTCGTGTGGTCAAAGCTCCCATCCCTGCCCTTGACAGCACCACAGTTTCCCAGAGAAACAGCAGCTAATTTGTCTTAACCACAAAATGCACTTATCTGTTTTCCAGCATGAGGTTCAGAAAAAATATTTGTTTAAAATAAGTATCTTTCCCTGAGGCAGATGCTGGCATGGAAAGTTTCTCTCAGGCTTTAATATTTTGCACTTAACCCTTTTTATTTTAAATTAGACCTCACCTTTGTAACAAAGAGCTCCAAACTATACATGATGCTACATACACACTACAAGTAGGACTAAAAAGATGATTCTCCTGAAGCTACACACTCTGACAAAGGTTGGCAGACATTAGAAGTGAGAATTTTTGTTACAAGAAACCCCTGTGGAAGCAGGAAAAGGTGACAGGAGAGTATTTTGGGTTTCCTTGTAAGTTGAGCTTGCTGCCACTCTTTCACCTCCTGAGGTCTCAAAAAGAATAACCAAGAACAACCCCTATTTTGTTTCTCTCAGCCACGTGAAGTATTTCATGCAGCCTACTTGAAAGCAGATGTCAGCTTTGACAGGAATCCCTTTGACAGGGTTAAACCACTCAGCTCACTCCTCAAGAAACCCTTGCTCAGGAGAAGGACCTGGGATTGTTTTGTCCTGTAATCCACACCCTAACAAACCACACCAGAGGACAGAAAAGCCTCTCCAGTTAACTGGAACCCTCCCCCTCATTACTTGGTGAGATGAGAACATTCCTCCTCAAACCCACAGATGTCTCAAAAGATTTATTAATAAAACAGAGCATCACTGAGGCTCAGTCCTGTCATGTTCACGCTGCTCCCACGGGGTGTTTGCAGCTCACTTTGATGAAGCAGATCTCAGCCCTTCCAGACATATGTAGTATTCACGTCTGAGCTCCTGTTTTCTTACTCGTGCTGCCACAGAGTACAAAAAGTCAAACACCTCCTTGGTTTTCAAGGGTGAAAATAAACCACCCGCCAAGGGGGATGCAACTCCCCACGCCTGGCTTAAGGTGTGCAGCAGCTCTTATCCTATGATCCCACACAGGCACTCATACAATACAACACTGAGGAACCCTACGTGTGGCCTGGGACCCTTCCAGCCACAGCATGGGGTAAAAGGACAGCCCACAATAAACTATTCACCTCATGACATCGGTGCTGAACAACGCTCAGCACAAACCTCAGCGAGCCCTGGCACACGCTTCCTGTGATGCCTTTCCCCTGCTGTTTGACTAACTAGGGGAACACACACAACACGACAAGCCTCTTGCAAAAAGACTTGCAAAATACTTACTGTAAACAGTACGAAGTATTTCTGGTTATTCTCTCCCACACAGTTATTGACCCAGGGGCAGTGATGGTCCATTTTCCGGATGCACCTCTTGCAAACACTGAAAGAACACAGGTCTTTATTTGTAACACATTTCATCCCAGGAGCACAACGTTTCACAGGGGCTTGCAGGACACAGGAACTAAGGGAAAGAAGCAGAGGTGAAATCTGAACCTAAGTTTTCTGGTCATCACAGATCTTTGTGCTTTGCTCACTTGCCTAATGCCTGTTCAAAATGAACCGTACAGCAGCAAATCACCATTGTAAAAAATTAATGCCAAGTAAGACATCTTAGTGAAATATTCACAGTGGTGGCTCTGCTAAAATGCAGCCTAAACAATACATTCAGGCAGAGGGGGGAAAAAAGAAAGCAGTGACTTAATGTAGTTTTAACCTTTTTGGTCTGTGAAAACACCCGTAGATTAAAACAAAACAAAACCCAGAAAGGTATAAAAAGCAGTAACAAAAAGATATTTTTCAGAGTTGCTAAGAGATTTTTTACCAACATCAACTGGTAGAAGGAAACTGCAAAGAAAATGAAATAAGTCATTAGAAAAGATTCTTGACATCAAGGTAAACCACACACCAGCACCAACCAGCTGCAGCCAGGAAAACAGAACCACAATATATGTTTCAGGGTAAAGCTAGACACCAAAGCACTTCCCAAGACCCAACTAATCAAAAATTCAAATTCCTGCCAGCATGCTCATTGCAGCCAGAAGTCAAATTATTAAAAGGTTGTTTATTACTTTCTCTGAACATCATTCTCTTGCCTAGTCAGTCACTGCTTCAGCTCAGATAATAAAGGGAGTCTTTTTCCCTGCCGCCTTCTCGGGTGATAAGAGAGGAAAGGCAGTCTCCTGATACCACATTGCACAAACAAGCACAGAAATCAAATATGAAAGAAAAGGGAAAAAAACCCACAACACAAAACCTCCAAACAAGCAAACAATAGACCCAGAAAGGAAACAGCCATTCCAGAACAATTTTGGCAGCGCTGAAACAGAAAGGATCGAGGGCTCTGCCTGTTTTATTTTTCCTCTTCTAAGGGAAACTCTAACAGCCCACACGTTGTTCTGAGCACACATGAATAAATAATAGGAGCCCTCTCCCCCAGAAGCAGCTCGCACGCAGCCCACGTGGCAGGAGGGGGGATCCCCAAGGGTACAGGTCATGCCTGGAAACCAAACGAGCCCTCACCCAACCCCAATGGTTGGTCAGGCAGGACCCAGGCTCCCGATGTGGGGTCGGGTGAGGAGCTCCTGTGGAAAGCAGGCAAAGCCTCCTTTTGCTAGGTGAAGCAGCTGGAAGAGTTTGCTGGGCATGGGGGACTCAGAAAGCAGCACAGGAATCAGAGAACACCCTGGTCCCTCAGGCACACAGCCAGTGGTACCTCTCACTGATGCATACGCACAGCCCTGACATGGGAAAGCCCAATAAACGCTCCTACCCCACCAGAAAAATGCCTGACTGAAGATTCTCAAGAGCATCAGTGCTCAGTGAACCAGTTTCCCAAATCCTAACGTCTCAAAAGTTATCTTAAGGCATAGGAAAAAAGAACATGCAGAGGAGGTTTTGTTTTTAGCCCGAGTCTTTCATTTCCATACGCTGCGAGTCATCAGCAAGGCAGCATTTTAGATGCAAAGTTTCATTCATAATTGAAGAGGTGTCAGAGGGGAGTTTACAGGAGCATTAATAAGTGATAGGCATGATCACATTGCTCCTGCTGAAAACCAACTCCTTATTTTGATTAAAATAAAAACAACAACAACAACAAAAGAAAAACATTTGCACAGTAAAGCTCTGCAAATAAATACGAAAACCACAAACAGCAGAACAAGTTTGTTCAGCTCAGCAGCAGGTATTCCCTCCCCAAAAGGCCCCTCCAGCAACCAGCAGCAGCCCTGATCCCAGCTCTCTCAGCATGTACTGGGGTTTGAGCAGGTAAGGACCAGTGCAAACCCATTGACTCCTTACTGGAAGGCAGTTTGCTTGCTTTAAAAGCAGAAGAGGATTTTAGGAGCTAGGTTGGTTGGTTGTTTTTTTCCTTGCTGCCTTTTGGACTAAAAAGCTGACTCCCAGCTGCTCTCTGCAGGGGAGTCTGTGCTACCAGGGAAAGGATGGATGTGACTGATCAGGGGGCAGAGGGGTCTATCACACAGTCACAGGATTCAGTGAAAACATGGAAATCAGAACTCTTAAAAAGCAGATAATTACCTGAACTTTAGTTTTAATTTCAGTATCACTTCTAAACCACTCCAGTCTCAGACTCCAGCAAAAGTTTAGATCAAGGCCCACTGGATAAATATAGAGGTCTTGATAAAAGGGCTCAGAAGGCCTCAGAGAAGACCTTACCTGCAGTGATGTGCTCTGTCAGGTTTGATGCTGCAGCACTTTGGGCACTTGTAAACCACCTGTCCTGGCTTCAGCTGTAAACTCTCAATGAACTCCTTTGTGGCATTACCTTTGGGTACAGCACCCTGCAGGAAAAAACAAACAAAACAAACCTGAAGATCAACCTGTGGACATTGGGAGTGCTAAAAACAACAGGATGACTTAAAACTACAGGAGGGGAGGGGAGAGAAAGAAATAAAAGCTTCCCTAAAATCAACAGTTTCAAGAAGAGACAGAAGATTCAGAAAACAAAATGAGGCCCTAATATATGGAACCACATACTTAAACATTGTTTTGGTGGGTTTTGCTTTTTTAAACATCAGTAAATCCTCAGTTAAGCAACTATTCTTTTGTAATCCCATAGTAATCTTAAAATATTTAAGAATCCTTGTCCCTCTCTTCATATGTATCAACAAATTTATCATGCTGGTGTTTCATACCACACACTGGAAACCACAGATATTCCATTCCAGTAGCAGCAGCTACTGCTGAGGTATTGTTGTGTACACTAATAAGAGTTGCTGGTAAACACCTCATGTATTTATAGCTATGCTTCCACTGTGTGTTTGTTATTGGAATTAGGGTTTAACATTCAAACAGTGAACAGTAAGAATCCTCCCACCTGAATAAGATGAGGTAAAACACTCTCAGCTGGGCAGTTTCCCCTGGAAAATGTGTGTGTCTTTAAACAGGTAATGTACTGCTGCTGCAGAAGCTTCAGTTCAAGAGTTTCCAGCCTTTTGGGGCCAGAAGTTTGCTCAAAAAGCAAAGAAAAAAAACCAACCCCCCCCTAGATGTCATGAAACGTGCTGGTACACTGGCACAAACACACTTCTGTGGACTTAAAGCTTTTCTAGTGAAATAAAGCCAGGGATGTAATATTTTAACAGATTTCTGATGGAACAGTCTTTTTCACACATCCATACAACCTCCTAGCAGCAATACATGGGGATAACACACACCCAGGAGAGAACTGCACGTTAAACCAGTGCTATGAGACCTTCCTAAGCAGTCTGGGCTCCTCCACAAAACCCTGCCAGCAGGCCTGCCCAATCTAAAAATTACTGAGACCAGATTCCACAAAATGTTCTAACTCTAGGATGCAGCAAAGCTCAAAACCTTAGGAATTTTTTTTAACAAGAGCCCACAGGAAGCAGTTCCTGAAAAGCATGATGCACACGATCCCCTCTGAAGAATTCAGGTGTTCATTTATTTATAGTAAGAGCTCCATTTGCCTGCCTCAGCAGTTCTTTCTGTTTCATTCTGATCCCAGCCCTGCCCCTGGCTGTCCATGTGCTGGTGGCTTCCTTCATCCCCAGCTCACGCTGTCTGCCAGATGTTGCTTCATCCCCTCTCTGTATCACCCCTCCTCCATTTTGGTTAGCTGATTTCCTCATTAAAAAATCCAAGTCCCTCTGGCTCTCACCACTCCTGCACATCAGCCCCACCATGCACACACAGAATGAACATCTCTTTTCCCAAATATTCTGCAGAGAGATTTTATCTGCTGCTCCAGCACCGCGTGCCCAGCTGGCTTCAGAATACAGCTTTTGTTTCACAAGACTCCTGCTAACTCTGCAAAATAATTCCAGTGCCCTGAAGGTCCCTAGGCATTAAAGTCACACAACATACAATAACTAACAACAGCCAGAACCCCTAGGACACAAGCTGGATTACAAATTGCTGCAGCCCTCTATTCCTGAGTCTAATGACCACAAATTTCAGTGCCTCAGCTACTGCTTAACAGCCCTGCCCAGCAGCAGCTTTATCATAAACTGTGACATCAGCCCAAATCAAGCCATTTCTGTGGTGCTGTGGCTTCTGGGAGAGCTGGAAACCAAGCAACAAAGATTACACTGAAATCTTAATGGCACTTAAAGTTTCAAGTAGGAAATAACACATGGAAGGAATACTTAAGGGTTATCAGAGGCATGCTGTCATTTCCCAACAACAACAAGGACACTCGGGAGGAAAGGGTCAAGGGGAATCCGAGCTTGTTTTTCCTTCCACTGACCAGTGGGCATGGAGTTTGGAACTGAAATCCACTGTCCAGAGGTTATTAAGCAAAATAAACCATCACAGGCCACCCCGAACAAGCATCACGGTGCTGAACTCTAGCCTCTCACTAGCTAAAAGATAAGAAAGCTCTCACAAAGCAGCATCCTGCTGAGACATAAAAAGTCCTGTAACTCCTGATGCTTGCCCAAGGACTGTCAGCTGCTGGCATGCTCACTCAGTATTCATTTCAGCAGGCTCCAAAGCACTCCAGTGAATCACTGCGGGGAGGGAAGGTACCAAAACACCACACGTTCTGCTCCATCCTGCTGCAGCACTGCTCACCGAGGCAGGCAGGCAACCAAAACCAGCTTTTCCAGCTTTCCTGTTTGCCAAGGCACAAACTCCAGGTCTGCCACTGGGGAGAAAATGGTGTCAAAAAGAAACACTCCTTCCTGGTGTAAAAAGAGGAGCTGCTCACTGCTCACATGACAGGGCTCTGAAGCTGGGCCCTTGACTGTGCGTCTGGCTGGAGGGGGATGAGGAATCAGCACACCACAGCCTCGAGTGACAGGCTGACACACAGAAGTCCTTTACATCTGCCACTCACTCAGCAACCAAGTTGCCCAACATCTAGCAGACAAGAAAAACATCACCTCTTTCTTTCCAAGCCATACAGAGAGAAATATACTTACGGGATCTGTCAGCATAGCACGAAAATGCGAAGCCAAAGCCAGGAAAGCCAGGGTGTTGAACAGCGTGCCATTGATGACACTATAAACATAATCTCTTGATGGAACTAGCATGACAAGAAGGACTACAAAGTCGGCATAGAACACCAGCATCCAGGTAACGACAGCACATGCAATACCACAGCCATCTCGGATAAACCACATTGTTCCCAGGGCAGCACGGCTCGGAGGTGGAACACACTTCTCTGGCTGGAGGTATTCAGGCTTCCGTTCAATATCTCTGGCACGGTGGACTGGGGTAATCATCATAGGCTGCTATGTCCATACTTGCATCTGAAAGAGTCAGAGAGAAGAGGGCTCACTGCTCTGCAGGGCTCAGAGACCTCCGGCTGCTTCAAGGCGTGGGGACCCCCCGGGAATTCCGCGCTGAGGAGAGCCAGTGGGAAAAGCAAAGGAGTTCAGTAAATCCAAGAGGAAAGAGGGGATTTCAGGCTCCTGTGCTTATCAGAATGCTTCTTACTCAGAAGATCCTCCAAGTGCGTTTGAGGATTGCTTAATCCCCATTACAACCAGCAGCGTGCCACCCCCACTCCCCAGAGGAAGGGCACCAGGCACCTTAATGATGGGACAGCCATCAGGGAGGTGCCACCAGGAGCTGAAGCAAGACCTGGACACCATCCCACAAGGGAAAAAGGAAAGGCCTGGCAGGGCTGGCAGGGTCCCTCTTTGCTGCCTCAGACCTGGGGAAGGGAAGAGTCTCTCCTACAGGTACTGGGAAGCTTAGCAAGTGGAAGAGGTTTCCTCTCTCCTTATCCATGGACTTGGCTCTGGGGGAAAAGTGGAAACAGAAACCCCTGCCAAGTTACAGTGTCAGGATCTGGTGAAGCAGCAACACAGGCAAAGCTCTTGACAGGAATTTCTGGTCTTGGCTGAAGGATGCCCCTCCCAAACAGCAGCTCTCTTCCACTCTCACCTCCTCCTTTGGCCTTATGTCCCTAGGAACTCTGCTTTGCCACGCTTCTCCCACCACCTCTGCTCCATCCCTCACTGGCATTTGGTTTGCCTCCTGCCTGGCATTTCTGACTCCACTCCACTGCAATAAAGGCACTGACACACCACCTGCCACCACTGCCCTGTCCTCTCCATCACCACAGGCACCCTGTCTGCCCACAGGGCCAGGTCCACCCTGGAGCCAGCAGCTGTTCTGCTCCAGGTACTCGAGGTGCTGTGGCTTCAGCGTGACCCCCACCAAAGGCAGGCAGGTGAGAACACCCAGAAGGTGCCCAGGAGCCTCTGGCAGGAGCTCAGTCGACACGCACCGTGGCCGCAGAGCACTCGATGCCAGAGCACACCCAGAATGCTACAGAGAGTGGCTCTCTGTGCACCCAGCAGCTCCTCCCAAGGACAGTCCTTAACAGGGTGTTTGCACAACGCTTGGAACACTCAGAAGGATTAAAACCTCTACTTGAAGACCCACCTTCTACAGCAAGGGGTAGTCATTTCTCTGCCAAACACACTGAACTGCCTGTACCTCAACAGAAGGGTTCAGCCTCCCACTTCTAACGTTCCCAGGGCTGAGGCATCTACCACCTCTCTGCTACTTCAACACAGGAGGATTATTTTTTTGCAAAGAAGTGAGAATAGAGTGCATTTTCCCATTTCATATCAGAAAAAGGGAGACAACATCCACCATTAATTCTGTTTTCTGCCAAAAAAAGTTCACATGGAGCAATTTGGGTGTTGAACTGTTAAAAAAGTGCCACTGTTACTGATACTGTATATTGTGTATTTCCATTTTATAGTGTATAAATCTTACAGAAAACATAGTGAGAGAATGGCAAAAGTGACTAGGACCTTAAACTTCTCTCCAAACCTTTATGGGTAAGTTCTTTCAAAGCTCTTTGTGTAACACCAACCAAAACTGAGATGCTGTTGCCCCTGCCCAGACCAGGAAGGAGATGATAGTTTGCTTTCTAGTTGTTACTTCAAAAGAACCAAATTCAGCAGAGGACAATTAGGCTCTCACAGGCAAAGATTAAGGTTATTAATGAGCAGGCTAATTAATTAAACCCAAGCACAGAAGCAATAAGCTTGTGTGAGTGAGAAGTGACTGGAACTGCTGCTGCCACAGTGAGAGGCAAATGCCAGGAGTGCAAAGTTTCAAGGTGAGTGGGGGAACCAGACGATGGACAACATTTGTTTTCAACACGATTGGTATAAATAAAACTAGGAGAACTGGGTTTTTTCTTGTATTTCTGCTTTTAGCATGTAGCATGCTGCCAAGTGGGGGAGTTTCAGGTGCTTTATGAAGCTGAGGAGCCCCACGTGGGTTAATGGTGCAGCGTAGCAGCCTTGTATTTGCACACACATCACACAGAACAGAAAAAAATCAAGATAAAAATGCACACGTGTGGCTCTCGTTTACTTTGGCAAGAAAACCCCCAAATAAACGCTTCTCCTCATCCACAAAATTCACATACCACGTTGTAATTACTTTGTATGTTAACCACAGCTATAATTTAGCCTTACAGTTCCTGATACTTCAGGAGACAAGCTATGTAATTTTCAGATACAGTGGTTACCCAAACAATCTGGTGGTCTATGTTCAGATGTATCTACACCTACAAGTAAATCCACAACTTTTCCCCAGTTTTTCACTCTTTCTGTAAGGACACTTTCATAGTCATACATTCACAGACTTGGCTAGGATTTTCAAGTCTCCTCTGCCACAAGGAAACAGGTTTAACCTTCATTGCATTGTTTAATAATCTTATTAAAATTGTTAGGTTGCTTTGCCAGCTCAAGATGAAGCTGACATAATTAAAGACCCATGCCTGCCTACAATGTTTAGTTGACAGTAACATCATATTGCATTAAAAACCCCCCAAGAAGAAGGTCATTTAGGTATTCAGCTTTCAAATGAAATCTTAAGACTCAACACATCAGGTGTGGTAAGAAACTGGGATAGTTCTGAACACACACTTGCAGGATTTCTTTTGCCTAGTCTCTTGAGGCTTTTTTTTTTCCCCCCCTTTGTGATTTTGTTTCCCAGAGTAAAGCAATGAAGCTGTCACGGGAACTGGACACTCCTATTGAACAGCAGAATTAGTTTACCAAGTCACCTTAGGGTCAGGATTAGCAAAGATTGGCTTAAAACTAAGCAAATACCTAGTGATTAAAGCTGTGGGGTTAGTCCCAAACAGCACACTTCAGCAGTCAAAGAAAATTAATCTCCCTTGTAAACGCAGGAAGTGGTTTCACTCCCATAGTTCTACAGCTCTCTCAGAAATAATAGTGAGCTTACGTGAAAGAAAAGGGAAAAAAAAAAAAAAGAAAAGCTACTGCTGAGTAGCTGCCTAAGGAGAAGGTGGCAGGAGCCTGGAGGCACCTCGTTCTGCCAGCGTGGGGACTCATTCTGCAGGGCTGTGCAGAGGTGGGTGAGAGGATGGAGCATGAGACCAGGGATCAGCACAAACACCCCCCATTATTTGAGAAATTCAGCTCTGTTGGAGCGTGGTGATCTTAAGAGTCATGTTAGAGGAGCTTAGAGCCTCAGCCTCTGCTCTACAGGACCCGGTTAGGGGGTTTGGTTTCATTCCTTGTTGTTAACATACACAAACATCTGCTTTTGTTTACATTGTCCAACATATTTTCATACAAACAATGCCAAATAAAACCAACCAAACAAGACTGTAGCAGGGAGCAATGAAGACAAAGTGCTTTAGGACTTCATCACGTGTCAGGCTCCAACCTCAGCGAGAGATACAATGACAACACAAACGTCAGTCTAGCGTAAGGACATGTCAGAGCAAAGACCTTTTCTTCTTTTTTATCTGGAAGGCATTTGGCATTATGGAAGTAATCAAAAAACCACGTAAAGTACACATTACAAATGTAAATAAATTAAAATCCACTTCCTGCTACAACAAACACTTAAACCACACTATTGCACCCCACATACATTGCGTAACGCTTTTTCTGACCTGCCATAAGTCAAAAAAAATCGATTTTTTAATGGCCTTTGACTGCCAAAGAATGTGTTCAGAATGAACTGAAGAATGATGCAAGCCCTCGCCCACAGGTACCTGGAAGCTACCCGAGGTTCTGATGGTGTAAAAGTCGGGCTGAGCTCGGTGCCACCAGCAGCAGCGTCACCCTGCTGGTTTCCCTGTCATTACTCATGCTCGTGCAGCCAAGCACGTGGGCTCTGAAAACTGTATTACTACACACAGTGCAACCACTTCCTCTAGGAGAAGGCCATTAAACCTTGGGAATAGGTTACATTTTGTCACACGGGCTAAGAGAATGTCAAGTTCTGCCCATGACAAGAAAGCAATTCTAGAAAAAGTTTAAAAAAAAAAAGAAAAAGAAGAATGAGACCAAGGCAGATCATGGGCATTGTTTGAGGTTTTCAGTTTAGGGGTTTATATATTTTAAAGAGATACTTTGGCACAGTTTTTATGACACGCACAGAGTTCATTGACAGTATTTTGAGAGCTGACAAACAACACTAAAATTAACTTTTTATCGTCATCAAAAGGAAGCAAATGTGTTCTTTCCATGACAGCTAACCTAGGCAAGCTAGACCCACCTTCAAATAACCCAACAAACTCCAAGCAGATGGACAGAAACTGCAAGAAGTGTCATTCTGAAGTTTATTTCATTTCTCTGTACACAGAAGTGCACCAATTGCATGCATATTTCATCTTCCTTTGCAAAAGAAGTGAATTCTTTTTCTAACCACCCAGATATTTCCCCTGTGCTTCTCCTGCCCTGCTTCCACACAGCCCAAATCTAACAACACACCTGTCAAAACTTGCCCAAGCACGTTCTAACAGGGACAAGAAGGAAATATCAGTATTTATTTTTTTTTCCTAGTGGCTCCTGCAAGGCCTAAAAAGCTCTGTCTGATCAGCAGGAGTGGAACAAATCAGCCCAGCTAGGCTGAGGATTTGGGCTGTCCCATGCAGATCAGCACGGCAGGTTCCAACCCCTGCTTCACAAAACCTTGGAGAGCTGACGGGACATTTCAAACAGGTCTGTGAAAGGCAGCTAAAAAAAGCAAAACTATAATTAGCAGGCTTAAATTTTCTTCAGAGAGCTATATTTCCATTGGAATATTTTCAGGACTCCACATGTGGTTAAAAAAGCCCAAATGTGCGAAGAGAATAAACACAATTCTGATCCAAAAGGTCAAGTGGGTCAAGCCCAGCTCCTCCCAGGTTAAGGAGGCAGAAGCACTAGGGAAGGAACAGGCACCACACTGATTTATTTTTTATCTTTAAAAAATATCAGGCTTAAAACAAATTCCTGTTTTCTGAGGCTAACTTGGATTACCTGCCTTGGAAAGAGGGGAAAGAGCACGCAAAACTACATGGTGATCAATTTATGGTATTTTTCTATATATGACAAGAATAAATGGCTATATTACACCACTGCTTTATAGTCACAGTTTAGAAAACCATTTACATCATTTACCATTTTGATGAGTCCAAATTTGCTATTTATTTTTAATTAATTTGTTAGTTCGAAGAGGCTGTGCGCAAACAAGACCTTAGTAAAAATGGATCACACCCAAAATCATACTTTTATAATTTTTATTAGAAGCACCTTATTAGAGGGGAAAATTGAATTGAAGCCATGCGTTTCTGAAAGACACACATGAACAGGAGCAGGACTACGCAGAGGGAACTTCCCCCCAGGGAGAGCAGGGGGAGGTGGAAATTACCTCAAAGCATCCATCAGATCTAGAAAGTCCATCCTGAGGGCCTGGCTGAGGTTGGAGTGACATGCTCAGAGGCACCCCAGGCACAGGGCACAGCCCACAGCTCTCCTCTCACTGACAGCAGTGCCCACTGGCAGCAGCTCACACAGCTCCAGAGGAATTCCAGCAGAACTGCTGTGAGGAAAATGAGCCACATTTTCTCAATTAAAAACATGCTTTTTTCCCCCATCCTGATGTTTGTGTACGCAGCCTCTGGGGACAGAGAGTAACAGCTTCCTGCTTAATGTCTGCATCATTTTTGTTTAACTGATGGATATGTATTGCATAAATAAATTATAAGGCAATAAAGCCTGACCTAAGAGACTGAGTGAGCTGGGAAGCGACTGTACCTCCCAGCTGCAGGAGAGGTGACAAAGACAACACAGTTACTGTCCAAGGTACACCAGCACCACGGGTGAGTGACAAAACTGGGGCAGCATCTAGGAGCAGGACCTGTCCCAAGGGCAACACAGGCTGAGGGCAGCCCTGGATCTGACTCACTCTGACCACAGTTACTGATCTTAAGAAGCTTTGATCATAGACAGAAGATACTTTCTAAACCTGTCAATAAGGACGAACCATTACTTCTAACTTTTGAGCTATCAGAGCTGCAAAGGCAACAGAGTAATTCTGTCACTTCAGTCTTGCACTTTCCCAACAGACTAAATACATACGAGCCACTTAACCTTTGTAAGAAGAGAAATATCAACCCTGAACATACAACTACAAGCCAGCCTTGTGGCACTGCCACCCATCCAGAGTAAGGAGCAACCCTGCAGAAGGGACTGTGCTGGGAACAGAGCACAGGGGCTGGGG
>NW_008616934.1:97015-103821 GCF_000691845.1 Merops nubicus | reverse complement strand
TCCGTTAGCTCGGTGCGCACTGGTGCTGCCGGCGCGTTTCTCTCCCGGGAATGTTTACTGGTGCGGAGCCGGGTTCCTGCCGGGGGGCGGTGCGGGGCCTGGGGCTCTCCCGGTGTGCCCTAAGTGCCGGCAACTTTTGCCTCTTTCAAAATAACGGCCTGGCGTCGTGAAGTTGGTTTTCTTTTGTTTGTTCAGTGCGTTTCGGTGTCTCTCATCGATGCGCTCCGTGCTGCATGCTGATGATCCTCCACCACCTTTGTGAATGTGGTTACGAAATGACTTCAACGGGGAAGCGCCTGCTGGAGCCTAAGTCCTTTTGTGCCTGGATTCCCCTTGCTGTCCCTTTGGCAGGGTGAATACCTGCCATGGGCTGGGCAGTGGGGGACTGGGCAAAGACAATGCCTGCATTTTCCCAGGGTTGGGATCTGAGCTTACAAAAATGTGAGGCTGGCCCTTCATCCGGCTTGAATGCTCAGATACTGTGTCACAAAATCCAGAGAAGGCTGTTGTTAACCCACAGAACTCCGAGTGCCGCGCCATGCCGTCAGAAACGGATTTGAATCTCTCACGTTTGGTGGGTTATGAGGATATACAGGGCGTATCTCCAGGGAATCTGGGCTCCCTGTCACACTGTGACAGCACACGGCACTTCTTCATCAGGTTAAGCAGCCTTTTGCCTCATTAAAAGCAAGGTGTCTTGTTGAGTTATACTTAGCTCTGTAATGCATATGTGTGTGCTGCTTCCTTCTTGTTGTTACGTTACTAACTAGGTGTTTCTTGGGCAAATACTTTGCCATTTGGGGCTGCTGACCCCAGATTTTGAAAGCCAGACTTGTCTCTTTTTTTAGTTACTCAAAAGATAAATTTAGAAGATTGCATTTCCAGGGAGAAAGGTGGAACCTTGCGTATCATAATATGTTGTTGAGGAAAATGGGCTAGGGCTGCATACAAGAAAACTAATTTGGGAGACACTAATTTCATGTGCATCTTTATGTGGGCCATCGTGGACATAGAGGAGATAGTGACATAGCTGTTTCAGAGTTAAAAGGAAGGTAAATGCGGGAATTTCTCAGGACCACGGTCTCATCATCAGGTGAAAGTGCAGCAGAAGGTACATTGCTTTTATTTTTTTTTAAGTGAGAAGGATTCCAAACTTGCAGATCTCTGAGCAGCAGGGTATGACTTTAAGAGGAACGGAGGCTGCTCCATTGCTTCCTGGATCAGACCCTGAGTGTTCACATGTAGGCTGATGTAACAAGAAGTTAAGAGATGTCATTCTGCCTGCGACACCTTCTTGGAGCTGATGCTTTTGTTTCTGTACGTGTGGTGGTCTGAATAGGCTCCCTGGCTAAGGGTCACAGCAGGTTGTCAGGAGCGTTATCTTAGCAGAGCTCTACAGCAGACTGCAAAGGAAAAATAAAAGCTGGTGGTTGGGAACAGTCATAACTGTGTTTTGGTTTGGTGATGAAGATTAAATGGGAGCCTTAGCCTGCAGTTTCCCAAGCACTTCATGCTCTCAGTTTGGCTAGGAGATTACTTCTGAAGGTGACATTCTTGGCAGGATCTTCTGATTCGTACCACCCGAGCTGACAGGAAGGTGCGTGGAGTGGGAAACCAGGCCATGGTCTGCCTTCTTGCTCCTTGATTTCTTCTGGGAGGTGAGATCTGGAAGGGTGGAGGGCTACTTCCCATTCATGTTGCAGATGGGGCCTGTGGACAACTCCAGAGCTGGCAGGGGTGATGTCCAGGCACAATGTGTGCTCTGAGGGGCAGCCAGGCTGCAGCTTTGTAAGGGATATTATGGAGCCAGGGGGACAGATGCTGGGACCACTTCTGAATGGGTGGAGGGGGACCTTGCGTCTCTGATCACTCCAATCTCCCTGCTCCCAAACACGGAGGCCTCAATGGACCATCTTCTCCCTGCTCTGGCTCCGTGCCTGAGTCTCTTCTAGTGATTCATCCTCTTCTCACAGGCTAAGATGCTGTGTGTCCTCTGCTCTAGCTTCTTGCTGGGGTCTGGGATGCGTTGCAGGATTAGGCCTGTGGCTGGAGCATCTCTCTCTCTTTCTCCAAGGAGCAGTTGCTGCTGTTTGCACAGCTCGTTTGGAGGAGGGAAAGTGGGTGGTGAGGCTCTACACAGGACCCAGACCCTCGCTGGGCAGAGCCAGGAAGGCTGGAGGAGAGGGGATGGGAGCACCGGGAGACCAGGAAGGCCTGTCTGTGCAGTTGGCGTGTCTGGGGGACTTGCCTGCCCTGCTCCCTGTCTGCCCCGGCCACTGAGACCCCGGGACAGGGATTCTCACTTCGGCCATCCCACTGCTGGGCAGGCTCTGGGGGCTGGAACTGCCCTACCTGCCACCCCCAGAGCTTTGCATCTTCTGCATCTCTGCCCAGCCGTGGGGTTGTGTTCCCCTGGCACAGAGGGGGCAGCTGGTGGATCCTGTGGGTCTCACCTCTCGCTCACCTGCCTAAAAACCTCTTCTGCACTGGGAGTACTGTTGTGTTTCTTCATGCTGTTACATAATGATTCCTGTTATTGCTTCTTCTCCTGGCTCTTTTCTTTACATCTTTTAGCTCCTTAATTTTGGATGGTCTCTTATCTCCTTTGTGCCTACATGCACAGATCAAAGAGGAAAAAATAGGTTCAAGGCACGAGGCTGGCTCGCGCTGGAGGGATATCTATGTGGCATGGCATCCCTGCTGGGACCACTCGTCCTGACCTGAGTCCAGAAAGGGGGTTGTGGTCCTGACTTTCCTTCTCTTTAAGGGTCGGTTGTGTCATCATCTGCTTTCCACTTGACAGATAGAGTCCATGCTTCCTGCGTGGAAGATTTCTTTGCAGATATTTTGTATCCAGGAGGGGCTCTCGCTGGTGGGGATTTAACCTGCCTGATTTCTCCTTTCACAGAGGAACAAATGTCTTCTTGCCTCCATATGCAGGAAGTTGCAAAGTAGCTCTAATTAGAGCTTGCACATCTCCTGGAGCACCTCACTAAAAATGCTGTGGAGTTCTAGGACAGAGGATGCGACTTGCCTGTAGGATTAGCTAGCTTAGTCTGGACAAGTAATCTGGTGGTGGCAGATCCTCAGAAGGATTTACAGGCAGAGGACCTGTTGTGGCAGCAGGTACTTCTTGCACAAAGTTTTTTTTCCAGTCGGAAGGTACCTTGGTCTCACAGAGAATCAGGACCAGCCTGGGGCTTTGGCACTGGACTCGGTGGCCACATGATGCCGGGAGCTGTTTGCTGGTTGATAGTGGGAGCCAGGTTGGTTACAGCCGGCCTGCGAGGAGAGGAGGGACGCCTGGTTTTGAAGTGCCCGCGGGGAAAATACAGCCCTCTGGATTACAGTGTAGGTGTTGCTGCCTGAAATAGCACTGGCAACTTTGGACCAGCAGCTCATGCAAAAATATCCCTCTCTGCTATCCTGTAAATCACTGGGCTTGATCCAAGACAGGCAGGCGCAGGGGAAGGGTGCGGGTGGGCTCCAGCCACTGATGTCGGTGCTCTCCCTTCACCCCAGGACAGCTGTGGAGCAGGGAGCAGCAAAGCTGGATTTTCTCACACGCCACCCTGCTAATTAGAGCTGTCTGAAACTATTTCTCACCACCTCCAGAAAAATCACACTGCCTTAGGATCGCTGAAGAGTGAAAACTTGTTTCCTTCGTGCCTTGAGTTTCTGCAGATGGGGAGTGGTCACTTTGCTGCAGAAAGCTTTCACCCTTCACAAGGATGGCACGTTTCTGCGTGCGCTCTGCTCCTGGTTAGCTGGCCCACTAGATTTGACCTGGGAGTGGACCTGAGGTAGCTGGATCCTCATGGCCAGGTCTCCTCATCTCCCAGCTGAGCCAGCCGTGAAAAAAAGTGGCAACTGAAACTCTGCTTGGCTAGTGCTGCAGCTCCAACTGACTTTAGCTGTACCTGAAAAAACAGAGGTTGACCACTCTCAGGTGCGTGCCATGCGTGGAGCAAGGCCTGGCTAATTTCTAAGTCCCCCTTTCAGAAATGTTTGACTAAATAAAGCATCTCCCCAAGGGTCTCTTATGAGTAAGAGGAGACGAAAAAGGTTCCTGCATGATCCCAGCAGTGCTGGTTTCTATATGTAGGGCTCTCCATGCATAGCCCCTGGCCACCAGCTCAGAGACTGTCTTTCTCTCTGCTAGCTAATAACCCTTAGAGGCCTTGAAGCAGAACGCCCTTTCTAAATCACAGGCAATACCTTGACGTGGGTTTGGATCTGGATCAGAAACCGGTGCATGCTCGGGAGCACAGAGGCAATAAACTCTATCATCAGGCAAAAAGGGAGCCATGTTCTGCTGCAGCTGAGCTCCCCACCCAATTTCAGCTGTGTGAGGCAAAAAAACACTGTGGCCACCCAGCCCTTAGAGCCTTAAGGCATTTGATGCACCCCAAAATCTACCCCAAAGTCGCACAAGGGATCAGTTTGGGTACTTTACTGCTGGAATGAGAGGGCCTCTCCCAGCAGGATCAGATGGGCTTGCCAGTTCCCATGAGCAGCATGGCATAGCTCCTACAAGGAGCCTGCAAAGTGCTGCTTTGCCAGGTTTAGGGTGTCGGGTGCTGGGGCTGGGTTGCACCTCGTCTCCCTTTCCCCTCCTGAGTCACTGTGTGGCGTTGCTGAGCGTAGAGGAGAGCCCTGCTGCCCTGGAGCAGCTCCTGGGCTTCCCCCAGTGAGCCGTGCTGGCCTTTGGCAGGCAAGGGTGTGAGCACGGCGGGAAGGGCAGAGAGAGTGGGGTGCTTGTCCAGGAGGAGCTGCAGGAGATCAGTCCGTGGTGGGCAGCAGGTTTGTGAGGCTGTGAGCCTGTGGGTGACTCAGGTCATCTGAGAAATTCTCACGGCAGGGCAGCCTGAGCGATGGAGTGCTGGGGAGAGACAGAGCAGCTCTGCTAAGGCGGGAGGTGCTGGGGCTGTCTGGCAGCTTCTGTCAGTTCTCCTGTGTCCGCTTGGTGCCGGGTGCGTGATTTGAGCCGATTGCGTTGGTGGGAAGCTGGGCTGGGTGTAACAAAGGTGTCAGTAAGTCCCTGCTGTCTCTCTGCTCTCCCTGCTGATCAGAGGAGGTTGCCGGGGTATTGAGCATGTACCCTCCCAAACTGCTGTGCCAGGCTTTCGTGTGGAAGCAGTGCCGCTTGGAAGGGAGGGCTCTGCCCTGCTCCCTGGTGAGGTGTTCTCCGCGCTGGGCCGTCCTCTGTCCGGTGCAGATGGCAGAGGACGCCTGTCCTCGGCGGGAGCTCGGGTGGACATGTGCAGCGAGGGGAGGCTACGGAGGAAGCTCATCTCCCTGGCAACTTCAGCAGCCAGGCATCTGCTCGCCTACTGAATAGGGTGTGCAGCAGCCGAACCCCTCAAGGGTGCCAGCACCTCTCAGCACTTGCCTTCTCAGGTGTCTGGGGAGGAGGAGAGGGCTGCCAACTGCCAGGAATTTTGGGGATGGAGTATTGAATCTGCAAGGGTAGGCTAAAGATCAAAAGGAAGATGGATCACTGCGCTGCTCTTTCTCTGCTGAATGATCCTGCTCTCAGTGCTTGGCTGCTGCAGCTTGGTTCTGGGCTGTGTGCTGCAAAGCTTGGCCAGAGGGGTCAGTGAAAAATGCTTTCATTTAATCCCCGTGCTCCAGCTCCATCCTGGATAAGAACGTGATCGGTCTGGAGGAGGAAAACATGAGGTTCTGCAGAACATGGGGCACTAGAGGGGAGTAGATGATTTGCAGCTTGAATGAAAATAATTTGTAGAGCTCCAGGCAGGGGAACTTAGGGTGTGGTCAGGTAGAGGGGAGAATCACTTCTGTGCCTGGAGGATTTCAGGAGGAGTTTTGTGGGGAAGTCACACCAGACAGCACTGAAGCTGGTCAGGGGAGGGTTCATATTAGGGAAGAAAAAGAAAATGAGAAAATAAGAGATTTAGTGGGTCAGAGAGGGACAGGAGGTGCTGTCTTGGGGACCCAGGGCACTGGTGTTCAGCTGAGCAGGGGTTTCTTGCCTCTGTGCATGTTAGGGTCATCAAGCTCTTGCTGAGTTTGTAGCCATGTGTTGCATTGATGGCTGATTGCCTGCATCAGAATACTCTCTGGTCTTGTTGTCTTTCCTGTACTCCTTTAAGGTATCTCTGCAGTCCAAACCATGATCAAAGGATGACCTAGAGGTGCTCCCCAGTACGAATGAAGGATTGGAACTAGACTGGGCCTCATGGTGGTGGCATAGGCTGAGCATGGCCTCAGCTGGTGTGGCAACTTGAAGTTGGAGCTGGGTGGGCTGATGGAAAGAAGTTAACTGCAGGAAAGAGACCAAAAGATGGCAACAGTCCTTGAAGGCTGTGGGAACTGCAAAGCAGAGGTGTCTGCCCTTCTGCAAGGTGTTATCCCCTGGTCCTGGTACTCTGGTCTGGAGCTGGGTAAGAGATACCAACAGAGAGTTTTGATGGTAGGTTGGGCAGACACCCACCAGGAATGACCCTGGTATGGGTGACCTCTTTGCAGGCAGACAAGATAGCCTGCTCAGAGGCTCTCAGAGGAGGGACTAGATAGGTGCTCAGGTCTGCTCCCACTCTGTTATCTGAAGTTGTAGCCCAGGGACTGTGCTGCTTCTCACAGCATCTCCCCCAGGCCAGGGCAGTCCTTTAAGGTCTCTTGGCTGGTGTTGATGGCTGCAGCAGTTTTCACCGGTCACCCCACTTGCCCCATGTCCTGTTGCCTGCAGCAGGACGGTGACATCCTCTACTAGTATTCCAGTCACTTTTTATTTGCTGGCCCATGGAGGGCAGCTGAGTTCATCCTTGCAGGCTGGAGTGTGC
>NW_008616934.1:40784-96984 GCF_000691845.1 Merops nubicus | reverse complement strand
GGAATGCCTTCTCATGGTTGGTGGCCTCCTGGAGGAGAGCTGGTTGCTGTCATCTCTGGGCAGAGCATGTCTCTGGAATGGGGCACATGGACTCGATGGGTGGGGAAAAGTGTCATGCTCATGACTGAATGCCCAGCTCCCACCCTTGCTGACCCCCACTTTGACCCTGTCCTGGTGTGAGGGCATTGTCCTTTGCCCCCCTGGTGAAGATGAGGACCCTGGGAAAGCTTTCCCAATGGCTTCAGGTGCTGGAAAAGAGCCTGTGGGATCTGTGGGTGGGAGCCCCAGGACTGATGGAGAGCAGATCTTGGATGTGATAGTTTCCTATGGCAGGTCTGGATGAGCAGTGATATGCCCGATGGCTTGTGGAAACGCTGACGATAGGAGGGCTTTGCAGAGCCTGTGGAAGGACACACTGTACTGCTTAGTGAGAGAGCTAGCCAGGTCCTGCCAATTTGGGGTCAGAAGGCAGGTATTTGCATTCATTGTAATCAATCATTGCTCATCCACTTTTCATAATGGCTTGGTAATGAAATGCTGTTCGGGATCCTCTCGGTGGTCTTGGGGCAGGTAGATGTCTTGGCAGGAGGGTGGGGGCTGGAATCAGCTCTGCTTTCTGGGCTACCTCAGATTTGGCAGCAGTGCATGAGCCATGGCTGCTGCCCTCCCTGGAGCCTGTCCCCATCAGCCCCTGGCTCCCTGCTGTAGTTGTTGGAGGTGGGCTGCACTCGTGTCAAGCCAAGGCGTGCTCAGGACGAGGCACAGCCTCTCCTGCTGGCCTCTACCAATGGAACATGGTCTTTCACAGCATGCGGAGGTGTGGGTGTGTGAAGGACAATTAGCAACGCATTCATTAACCCTGACGTGTCCCAGGTATGATGGGGAGTATAAATGGGCTGTCAAGATACCTTGCTTGGGGGCTGGATCTTCCCCGTGGGTCTGTGGGGTGCTGGTAACAACAATACTGGGAACAGGTGCCTGTGGCACTTGTCTGGACCTGCTGCTCCTTCCCACCTCCACCCCTCTATCCTTCCTCAGCTCTTCTTCTGCATGGCTTGGTACAGAGGAGAGGAGGAGAGGGGCCTTGAGCAGATGAGTCTTCCCCAGGCTGCTTTCAGCCTTGAGCCAGGCTGGCAGTTGCTGCTGGCAGTCCAGCTGATATCATGAGCATCCCTGGGGTGATCCTCTGCCATGTGGGATCTCAGCCACATTCTCCCTGCATCCCTGCTGGAAGAAGGAGCTGTCTCCCCGTCCTGGCTGCCAGGTTGTCTCTGGTGAGACACAGATGAAGCTGGTGTGACCTAGGGAATATCAGGGCCTTTTCTCATGGGGCTGTGGGACACTTGTTGCCTGCCTGAGCACCTGCACATTTATGCACTTGCTGAAATGAAGATTCCTGTCCTGGGGGGTGGACCTGGCATGTTGGGATGCTACTTGCTGGCTTTGAGGAGACCTGGAACCCCTTTCTTATGGTGCTGGAGAGCCTGAATACCACAGACACATCCCAAAAGCCACAGAGCTGAGGCAGCAAGAACCTGGAGGAGTTTCCCTGCCAGGTTCTTCTTGTGGCTCCTGGCTTGGCTCGGCATGATCCATCTATGGCAGGAGGAGGCAGTGGCCATTCCAGCATCCAGACACGCAGCCCTGCTCCTCTGGCAGTGCTGCTGGGCCCCAAGCAGACAGGGAAGGCATCGAATGAATGTCCCATTACCCCAGTCCTGCTCTGACCTTGAACACTCACAGAAAGGTGGCTTGATGTCAGGAAATGGGGCTGCAGTTGGGGTGGAGACCTGTGGTACAGATCACCTCTTCTCTGGCACACTTTGTTCCAAGGCTGCTGATTTGAGCTGGTCTTCCTGCCGTGGAGGTCACAAGAGTCTGGGTCTGTAGGATCACTGCTGTTGATTCTTGGATGTTTAAGCACAACAGCAACTCCAGGGAGTGGGAAATACTGTACAAGACCCAGACCTGATGGTGCTATAGAACCCAGATGGGCTCACAGGCAAGGAGGGGAAAACCTAGAGGGAGCAAAGTGTTCTCGTGGGTTTGGGAGGATCAGATGCAGGTGAGATGCTGGGAAAGGCCCTGAGGTTTTTGGGCACTGGGTAGGACGTATCAGTCTGTGTAAGGTGGTTTGGATGGCAATTAGGAATTCTTCTATACCTACAAGAACTGGAGCGGTGGGAAGCAGCAGGCATGGAATCACCTAAAGAAGGTCCTTTTTCACACAGTGCCTTGCTGCAGGGTGCTGCTGGGGCCACAGGGAAAAAGGTTCACACAGGCTTCCAGAGGCTGTGCCTGTGTGTACAGCACGGTTGGGACGCAGCTGCTGATTCTGCCTTTCCCCAGATGCCTTGTTGCCAAAAGGGTTAAGATATGGTGGGGAGAGGCACAAGGCCTGAAGCCTGAAAGCCCCAGGAGAGACGCTGTGGAGAGGCAGTGGTACATTTCTCCATTTATTGATCAGTATTTCCTCCCTGAAGCCTGATCTCCATCGCCTGAACCATGCTCCAGAGAAAGAGCCTGGTGGAGTATCTAGCCCATTTTCAAGCATAGGGACACTGTGGGTGGGTTCAGCTCAGCCCTGCGTCTGGTGCACGCACTGCAGAGAAGTGTCTTGGCGTGGCTTTGTGTTCTGGAGGGAACCGTTGCAGGCGAAGGGGCTGTGCTTGGAGGTTTGGTTCAGTTCCCATCTGATCGTAGGGAAGCTGCTTAGCATCTTCTCCACACTTCGATTTCCACCTGGCAAGCAGCAAGGGCACTGCTTTGCACGCTCTGCTAGGGAGCACAAAACCTGGTGGTGGGCTGGGTTCCTATAATCAGAAATGGTAATGAAACTCCACCCTTGCTCCAGGGCCTTTCACTAGTGGACCTCAGAGCAGGCCGCACCCCTGGGTACAGGGCTGCCAGCTGGCTGTCCCTGGAGGTGGCAGATCCTGCCAAAGAGGAGAGAGACCCTGCAGTGGTGCTCCAGGCAGCTGGGAAGATATGAGGTGTGTTTGAGGGTGGAAGAGCAATGGCTCATTCCTGGAACGAGTCTGCAAGGGACCTGCCTGGTACCAGCCAGCAGCATGTCAACTCTCCTTGGGTGGCTATCTCCGAACATTTCCTAGCCAAGCTCAGCTCACAGCAAAGGTGTTAGATCCACCAAGACACAAAGTATGGTCCCCAAACCTGCCTCTGGTCTGCAGCGGCTCACTTGGTCTGTGTGTGGGAGCTGTGACGTGTGAAGAGATGATTTCTGTCACCCATCACGTGGTGACATGTAGGCTTCTGCCATCTAGGCTGTTTTTATGGTGCTCAGAGCTAGCTGGGAGTGCTGGCGACAAGCACGGATCCCCAGGGGCACTTGATGTTGCCTGATGGTGTGGAGAGAGGATATCCCGAGCTGCTGAGGGGCTGAGCAGCTTTGTGGTGCCTGCAGTGCTGGGAGGGTGCTGAGTGAGGCAGCCTGAGCTGACACTTGCAAAATTCTGCAAATCTGTAGCTGCTGCATAGAGCTGAGAGATTAGGGTTGTGTTCCGTGGCTTGAGGTGGCCCTGAGAGTTGCCATCGGGGCCTGTTCCCCAGCCCTCTGGGATGCTACGTGTCAGTCAATATTACTGGGAAATGGTCTAAACAAGATAGGCAGGGTTTTGCATGCGTATTTCCTCCTGCAGACTCTTCCAGGTGAGAGGAGGGACAACCGCGCTCTCCACCAATGTTGAGACAGCTGATCTGGGAGCCCTCCTGCCTCAGGCCACCATTCCAGGCCTCTCTTTCCTTCCTTCCCAAGCACCATGGGCTGAATTGCCTCCTGTTCTGTGTTGTCAAAGCAAAAGTGCAGAGATCAGCGCTGTCACACCAGGGCAGCACAGGCTGAAGGAAGCTGAGTAAATCCTGCCCGTGGTGCTGATACACCTGAAGAAAAACCAGCATCATTTTTCAAGAAAGCGTACGCTGTCTCCGTAATCAAACCAGTAACCACAGATAAAACCATGGCCATTGCAGGAAGGAGGCTCCAAATGGTTCTTCAAGCAAGGAGAGAAAATACCTTTGAAACTAGCTGATGGCTGCTGAGAACCTTCGTACTTAGTTGTTAGAGCATCCAGAGGAGCTGGCAGCACCCAAATTGTAAATACACAGCAAGGATTCTGGCTTCAGAAGGGCAGATAGACATGTTGGAAGGTGCCAGCAGGGAACTGTAACCTTTGGAAACCTTCCTGCTGGGAGAGTAACAATGATTTCCCTGCAGTGGCGGGTGCCAGGGCAGCCTGGGCAGGACCGCAGGTGCCCGTTGACTGTGTTGGGTGTTGGCTGGGTGCACAGGCTGCACACTCTGGGCCACGAGCTCCTGGGCCTGGAGATGGCTCCTGGAGTCACAGTGCTGGGCAACTCTGCAGCTGGTGGGAGGGATCTTGCTCTGTCCTTTGTTCTTGATGAGCTGTGTGTCTGTGCGTGCTCTGGTCAGGCTCTGAGAGAGGGCGTTTAGTCCCTGCCCCTGCACAGACACCCACAGGGCTTGGGTCTGGGATGAGGGATGCTGTGGAGAGGGCTGGTCTTCATCTGGGATGGCTTCTTATGTTTCACAAGATTTGCTAAAAGCATTGTGTGAAGCTGCTGGGAGGGGACATGTCGCAGACTTTCCTTTCCCGTTCTGTCTTTTGTAGTTCAGTACCCTTTCCTACCATTCTGCCTTCAGGGAAACTCCCACTCCTGTCACTTGCCCAGTGGTCAGGCTGTGTCATAAAGCAAGGAGAGCAGCACTAGCACTTTCTTTCTCTGGGTAGTCAGTAAAGTCCTTGATGCTTCACCTCCTCGGCTGTGGGGTGCCAGGTGAAATCTAACCTGAAGCACAGCACGGATGAGCTCTGCCAGGCTTCTGAATCTGACCCAAAGGGGCTGCAGAGTCCCAGGTTGTCTTATCTGAGCAGGCTTGAGCAGTTGTCTTATTTATGGAGCAGGCTTGTTCAGGGCCCTTCCCAGAGGTCTCAGCAGTGCAGTCAAGGCTGGTAGCAGAGCTGCTGTCTCCATCTCCATTGGGCAGAGGGTGTGAGGAGCTGGCTCAGCAGTGCCCCATCAGGCAGTGACTCCTGCCAGCTCTGCTACCTGCTGTTCTGTCATGGCACAGGCTAATAGACACTGCAGACCAGCAGCCAGATTTGAGGCGGGGCGAGTGGTCGTGGTGATGGGCAGTGCCTGCATGGAAGGACCATGCACTGGGGTCCTCCTATTAAAAATGGTCACCAACCTGCCAGGCAAATCACAGACTCACAGACTCTTTTGGATTGGAAGGGGCCTTTGAAGGTCATCTCGTTCAACCCTCATGGTGTTCCCAGGAGAGTTATCAGATTGGTGGGAAAGGGATGAGTGTGGAGCCTGTGGAAAACACGTCCACATCCCTGGGGCAGAAACCTGCCCAGCAGTGGTGTGTAACAGACGCACACCTTCCAGCAAGCGAGGCTGAGAACAAGATTTTATGTGGAGCAGTTTTATGCTGGGCTAAACTCATCCTCCGTTGCAAGATGTTGGAGGACATGCATGGGGGTATTCTCCTGGCTGCAGCATCTGAGGGAAACCCCCCCCCCCCTTGAAATCTTATTTTCCTGGCGGTTGTTCTTCAAACTAATGGGTGTTTCTCCTTTTCTGTGTAGCAGATGACATAGGAAACCCTTCTGCAAGAAAATAAATTCCACCTGTCATAGTGGCTTTCACTTGGCAGGGTTGAATTTCCATCCATGCTGCTGTTGTCTTTCTCTTTTCCCCCTTCTCCTCTCCTCCCTCCCACACACACTCTTCTCTATTGTACATCCTCAGTTCTCAGAGCAATAATTGCAGCTAAGCTAAGAAAACCCTAATGTGCCTTTAATGATGGCTTTGGTTCCTTTTCCTGCAATGTTCTCTGAGGCTGAACCCTATTTGAAAATTAGAAGGTGTTTTGATGACCCTGTTTCCATTTAGACCTATTTTTGGAGGAATTTTCCTGGAAATTCAGTATCTGGATAAGAAGTGGGAATATGAAGTTGTCTGGTGCCACTAAATACGCAGGACATGCAGGCTGGGACCTGCCTGCTAGGAAGGACTCTCAGCACCCCTTCTAGGTCTCCCTCTTGCAGGAATTTGCTGGTGAGACAGGCATTTTTGTAGGAAGTTGGGTGATTTTTGAGGTGAAATGTCTGAGACTGCTTTGAGAGCTTCCTGATCACCTTCTGTGATGCAATGACTGGCTTGGGTGATGAGGGGAGAGCACTGGACATTGTCTTCAATACTGAAGTCAATGGACTTCAGTGAGGTCTTTGACACTGTCTTCCATAAGATATTGATAGGGAAGCTGTTGATGTATGGGCTGGATGAGCAGACAGGGTGGTGGACTGAAAACTTGCTGAATGGTCAGGTCCAGAGGGTGGAGAGCAGTGGCACACCGTCTAGCTGGAGGGTAGTAACTGGTGGTGTATGCCAGGGGTCAGTACTGAGTCCTGTCCTATTTAACAACTTCATTAGTGATCTGGATGATGGGGCAGAGCATATCGTCAGCAAGTTTGCAGCTGACACCAAACCATCCAGAGAGACCTTATCAGGCTGGAGAAATGGGCTAACAGAAACTTCTTGAGGTTCAGTGAGGAGAAGTGCAAAGTCTTGTACCTGGGGAGGAACAACCCCAGACACCAGTATATGCTTCGAAGACTCAGCTGGAAAGCAGTTTGGCAGGAGATGCCCTGGGGGTCTTCATGGACATCAGGTTTACCATGAGCCAGCATTGTGCCCCTGAGGCAGAGAAGGCCAGTGCTATCCTGGTCTGCATTAGATAAAGTATTGGCAGCAGGTCAGGAGATCTGATCCTTCCCCTTTGCTCAGCACTGGTGATGCCACATGTCCAGTGTTGGGCTTCCCAGTACAAGAGAGACATGGCCATACTGGAGAGAGTCCCACAAAGGGCCACTAAGACGATGAAGGGACCAGAGCATCTCCTGTGAAGAAAGGCTGAGAGACCTGGGACTGTTCAGCCCGGAGAAGAGAAGGCTCAAGAGGGACCTTACTGGTGTATATGAATACCTGCAGGGAGAGCGCAAAGAGGACAGAGACAGGCTTTTTTCAGGGGTGACCAGACAGAGGACAAGAAACAATGGGAACAAACTGAAGCATAGGAGGTTCCATCTAAACACCAGCAAGCACTTGTTCACTGTGAGGGCAACTGAGCACTGACACAGGTTACCCAGGGAGGTTGTGGAGTTGCCATCCTTGGAAGTGTTCAAAAGCTGACACTGTCCTGGTCAGCTTGGTTTGAGCGGACCTGATTGAGCAGCGGCATTCAACAAGATGACTTCCAGAGGTCTTCCCAACCTCAGCCACTCTGTGACTGTGTGTGGAAGGCCCCCCAGGACCTCTTGCCTGTGTAGTTCTCACTTGCCTGTAGCCAAGTACCTGCAAACACCTGGAGACTTGGTGGGTGTGTGGATCCCCTCATGTTTGTCTAGGTGTGTTGGGTTAGTGACCGTGTCACAGGGTGCCACAGACGCTTGACCAAAGAGGCAGCTGGGGCCAGCACTCTGGTTGGGCATCTCCCAGTTCCTGGCAAATTCAGTGAAGTTTCCCCATAGAAGAGGAGCAAGGGAACCAGGCAGCCTTGTATCTGCCTATGGAGTGGGGATCCAGAGCTGGTTCTGTGTGCTCACTGTGCTCCTCTGGCTTTGGATACTGTCTCTATGTTCCCTGTCCCTTCAGAGTGAGGGCTGTGGAGAAGTAGCATCTTCCTGTTCAGCTTCATGGGACTCAGGTCTTTCCACTGCTATCACAGTGATGTGCAAGGACATGTGCATGAGCTCTTGTGCAGCCATGCAGTTGACTCTGTGGGGCTTCCATCACCTGGGCTGGATCAGGGCCAGAACATGCTCACAGCTTGCTCTCCCTTCACTCCCTGCCTGTAGGTCTCATCCAGAGCTCTGTAAGGCCCCATCTGTCCTGCCCAAAAGCACTTAGGACAGGGAGGAGTCTGAAAGCCCTGTGCACATTGTTGAAGACTGTCCTCCTGCCACACCCAGCACCCTCCCAGGGGAGCCTCAGCTCACCACTGTCATGGGAGGGCTGAGGACCAAACTCCCCAGGCAGCATCTGAAACCTGACAGCACATGTCCCAGGGAGACCCTGCTGTGTCCCCGGCTCCCATGCATCCTGCCCAGGCCCCTCTGCCTGCAGCCTGCTCTTGCACATGGCCTGACTGCTCTTGGCTTGCTTCTCTGAGCTGCTCTTTGTAGTCCACCCCAGATGCTCCTAGGATGAACATTGCTGTTAAGTCTTTCTTAAGAAAGTTTCAGTCTTTCTTGGAAGGGCCAAGGTGTGGAGGTCGGGAACCACCAGGAGCACGGTGGCTGTGTGCTCTACCTGGTGGGTTGGGGCTGCAGCAGCAGTGGGCTGAGCTCTGCCCAAGCTCTCTCTTGCTTAGCATGAAGAACCACTCTTTGCCATCTTTGCCAAACTGGATTGTATGTCAGAAACTCTGCAAAGTGAGGCCTGGTTCTGGGCTTGTTGTTGTTTGCAGACCTGCCTGTTACCTGCTTCTCAGATGCCATCATCTACTTTCCCTGCTCTGTCTTCCCATGCAGATCAGTGACACAGAAATGACAACTGACGTGGCAGAGAACGGTGCTTGGGAAGGCTGCTGGGTGGTCTTTTTGCCTTTCTGCCTTGCAGCATGGGGAGCAAGCATCCTGCTTGTGGTGAGACTGTGAGCACAGTAGTGCTTCTACCAGCACAGCATGTCCTGGACAAGAAGGAGAGTGAAGTCCAGCAGCCTTCCTGGGGTTTCTGGTCAAACCAATGGCCTAAAGCTGCTGTTCAGACCTCTGCAAGCAGCGGTGGGACCCTGCTGAGCTCTGTGGCAAGCCTGCTTCTTTGGCCCAAGCTGTGGGTCGTGGCTTGTCTGGACACTGCATCGTGGCCAAAGCAGCCCCTTTCCAGCCCAGTGTACTGGTGTGCCACAGAGAGCTGCCAGACCAGCAACCCCACGCTGGCCACCGCCTGCCCTGTGCTCAGCAGCCGGCTCTGGCTTGGCAAAGGGTGCAGGATGGCCGGGTAGGAGGGGAGCGGGACAGGGAGCAGCAGAAGGGGAGAGTCTGTGCCGAGCAGGCAGCTGTAGTTGTCTTGTAGTGTGAGGGCTGCCCTCCGCCCGCCACGGACCTTCTGTGCCTTGGCTTGTGTGGCGTGGGCTTCCTGGGGCTGCTGGCAGCCGTCGCGCTGTGGCCTTTTGGCATCCTTTGCAGTGGGGATCTGTCAGAGTCCTTGAAGAAGCCTCCAGAGTCACATCGGCGTCACCCTCCTGGTAGCTGAGCCAGCTCGGTGCTGGTGGGGATGTACCTAAAGGAAAAAATACCCTGGGGACAACCTGGGAAACAGAGAAGCCACCATCAGCTAGAGCTGTTCTGCTTTGGGTGACCTTTTATCTCCCTGGAGCAGTCTTGCTCAGAGGGAAGCGGAGGACCCTTGATGATGAGATACTAGACCACTGAGACACTGAGCAGCAGCGTGCTGCCAGAAGCTGTGTGTATTGCGTGCACAGGTGTCTGTGGCAGGGAAAAGAGGCAGCTTAGCCACTACCTGTTCCTGAAACGTTTCTCGTTCCACCTGGCTGCTTACCCTGTCAGCATGCGTCCTGCCTGTGGATGCGGAGACAGTTCTCTCCCCTCCCCCTGCAATCAGATGCTTGCAGAGCAAAGCTTGCAGCAAGCTAAGCATCACTTGCACTCTGTCAGACGTGGGTGTCTATAAAAAGACTCTCTGGGGTTGTGATTGGGTGGGTTAGCTGTGACACGTGGTCTCTTGTAAGGCCTGTGTTGCTGAGCAAGTGGCATTCCACTTATTTTTGGCACTAATAGTCTTTAGTTAATACATAAATTCAGCTTAAATTCTGGATGGAAAATAAATCCCAAGTGGAGGCTCTGCTAATAAGATGACAGACACTTCGGGGAGCCTGGGACGCCTGTCAGTGGAGCAGTCGTGGTTACTGAGATCTGAGAGCAGCAACATGCGCAGGCACAAGGTCCTTAGAAGTTACCATGAATTGTCTGAGTAAATTACAGAATTGTTAGAGAGAGGGCTGAGGTGAGCTCTACCTTTAACTGCTGGAGCTGAACTCATTACAGCAAATGCCCCAGTGAGATCCCCAGTCCCATGCTGGCATGGTGAGAACATGGAGTCCAAGCATCAGTTTGGCTGACCACTGCAAAACATCCTCCACTCTGTCAGACTGCTGAAAGTCAAGGGTGGCCTGAGGTCCTCTGTTGCGCTTCTTTCTTGCTGACTCACTGCCAGCCATCCCCAGGATGCTCCCCCACATCCTCATTCATCCCAAAGAACCTTCATCACCGATTTGGGTGTGTTGAGGTCCACATCTTGGCTATGTCCTTCCAGCAGCGTATGTGCCTGTGGGGGCCTGGCTGGGGAAACCTGGCAGTGGTGGCATGGAGAGGGTGTGACTGCAGAGTGCTGACCTTAGGCTTTGCTCCACAGGTTTGTGCTGTCACCTGGGAGAGCAGATCCCAGCAGCCTGTCAGAGGGTTTTATGGCAGCGTGCTCCCCAGCACTGTGCTGTGGGATTCTTCAAGTATAGGAGGATGGAAGGTCCTCAAGCTTGAATCCACCACACCCTTGATGGCTTTGAGGGTCCAGGCTGGAGCTGACCCATTTCTGTGCCTTACCAGGCAGGCCACTCAGCAGCAGCACCACTACCTGGTGACTTGCTCGCCCCAGAGCTTTGCAGTGATGCCCACCACACGTATACAGAGGTCTGCCCATGGCTCTGGAGCCCAGCAGTGGGGCAAACCCCAATGCATGACCAAGCCTTTCACATAACTCTGCTGAAGCCATTCGGTGCCTGTGTGCCAGACTGAAAGGCCAAGAGGGACATACTCACTTCCATGTCCAACTACTTTCTGAGCTCCTCTTCACTCTTATCTGCTGCTGTGAGATGATATCCAAAATGGGTTGGCTGCTGTTTGAGAAATGCCCTGTATTTGTGAAGCAGCAGCTTTCTAGGGACCTTTCCAGGGCGGTGCTGTGCTGGGAATCAAAAGCTACTGGTAGTCTGCCAGCATGTTCCACTCCTGCCTTGCCCTGCCCCTTCCCTTTGAGCTGGGGGTGCAGGGTGCCTGCCACTGAAAAGGGTTAGTGTCCTGGTGCTGGGGTGACAAGCCCTGTGGCTAAGGGATGGCTCAGGCCCCACTTCCCACCTCCTGACTGGGTCATCACTGGGTTTTCATGAGTTTCAGCTCTGTTCTCAGAGTTGAAAAGGGATTGGACATAAAAGGCGTTTAGAAGAGCGCTAGTTCACCCCTGTCTGTCCTGCTGCTCTGCTTCACCTCGTGCACAAGGTCAGCCCTGCGTGCTCAATGTCAGCCCTACGTGCTCAACGTATTAACCCCTTGTCAAGCAGCAGGCAGGATTTTAAAGTCATTTAGGCCTCACATAGATCTTTTTGGGGAGGCTCAGGTCCCTCAGTCGCAGTCAGGAGTGATGGTAACAGCATTGCCCTCATGCAGTGGGCAGAGCCTGAAGGTTGCTGTGGATTGCCACTGGATCCTGCTTCTTCCTTATACAGTTTGCGTCAAAAAGAGTGAGGAGAAAAGGCTCACTTGTTCTGGTCCTATGGGCAATGGTTTGCAGTCGCATTGTTTTCCCATGTTCTTGGTGCAGGGGAGGGGGAGATCATTCTGGAACCCATCGGGGCTGCGTTTGCTGCAGTAGGGAAGGCCCAGGCTGCTGTTGCCTCTGGGTATCCCTGACTCACAACAGGAGGTGGTGAAGTCCCAGCTCCAGCCTGCGGGCAAGATGTAACAACCTTAAGGCTTTGTGCAGGGGCTGTAGGTGGATGGTGAATGCAGCTCTTCCTCTCCTCTCTGATCCTCCTCATCTGTGTTCTTGTCTGGGCCTTGCCTTGGCGACACATCATGCTGCAGTGCAAGCTGCAGCATCAGATAAGACGGGGGCGGCCCTGGGATGCTCCTCGCTTGGAGCGGGGGCCTTGGGGAAGGGAGCTTGTGTGTGTCCATGTGTTTGTGCCAGAGGCTTCCGTTGGAAATACAAATGATCAATGCTGGAGGCCGGGGTGGGGTGGGGTAAGAAATCCCAGCATCTTTCTACCCAGTAGCCAGCAAATAACCTCTTGGGATTGGTTGTTGCTAAGCACAGGGCTGGCCAATGAGTAAAGAGTGGCCCAGGCATGGACTGGGACATCCTGGCTGGGACTTGCAGTTGAGTTTGTGCCTGTGTCTGGAGTGGACAGACCATAGCACAGGGATGAGCATTGTGCATGCAGTGGTGCCTGAGGGAATGCTGCAGAGATTTGGCTCAGCCCCACCATGGGCTGCATCCCTCAGCTTCTTGTTCCCTCAACCACTGACTTCCCTGGAGTCCTTCTGGCCCCTTTGTACTTCAAGTGCTTCGCTCCATTAGCCCTGTGTACCTGGAGCCCTCGTTCTGCCGGCTCCTCGTGCTTGCTGGGGAAGTTGTGTGTCCTCCCTGCCTCTGTGTTCCACACTAGGTGAGGGTGAGGTGACAGTGAATCAGTTCTCAATGGGATAAGCCCAACAACAACTATCTCAATAAAAGAGCAGTTTTAATAAGCCTGAACAAGGAGTATCTATGGTGAGGAAATCTATATCCTTTCAGTTGCTGGGCACCCTGTGTTTGTGCAGCATCAGACAGAGCCTGGATAGGCTTCTTCCATGGCTCAGAGGAGATCCCAACCATGCAGAGAATCTCTTACGTTCTGTCAGTTGAGTCCTTATGTAATTTTTTTACAAGGAAACAACTCTACTCCTAAAGGATGAACCCTTTGCTGCATGGTTAGGTAAAAGCAAGGCCATGCAGGGGCGATGATCTCCTGGTCGAGTGGGAGCTGCCCGTGGGCTGCTCCACTGCCATGAGGTGGCTGAGTCTGTCCTGCAGCCCTGGGATGTGCAGCCCAGCCCAGCCTGGAGAGCACTCTGTACATCTGTGCTCAGCTTATAAATACATTGCCAACTTCTTGATCTGCAGTGGTCTCCTGGTCAGGGTCAATACTCTCCTGCTGCTGAAACACTCTTGAAATGGGGGGTGCCTTCCTCCAAATATCCCTGGTCCCCCTATTTGGTGCAGCTGGGTACTCCAGGCTCCAGCCCAGTGTGATGCTGTGCTTGCCCCACGTAGCTCAGACTCATCCTGGCCTCAGCCTCAGCATGTGCTTGGCTTCCAGCATAGACCGTGAGGTCCCAAACCTGCCTGCATGAGTGAGTGAGAAAGGGAGCTGCTCTGGCATCTTACCTGTTCTCATCAAATTGACTGTGCTGTCACCAAAACTTGGGCTGTGTCTGTCAGCCTTTCACTCCTGGAGTCACAGGACTGCAAAGGATGACTGCAAGTACCAATGTGCATTGAAGGCTGCTCTTCAGTGCTGTTCTCCTGGCAGTGGAGAAGGTGAGCTCCCATGGTCCTGCCAGAGACAGTGAGGGAGCTGTCTGGAGGAGGGAGCAATTTGGAGATGGACGAAGGGTTTGAGGTTTACTGTGCAGAGAAACGGTCACTTCTGCATGGAGAAGGTGGAGGGCTGGAATCATCACCTCCCATATAAACAGTATCAGGTATTCTTGGTGGAGCAGCCTCTCCTGCTGTTTGATTCTTTCCTCAGTGGGAGGGCTGAGCTTCCAGATCTGCATTGCAGGATGGAGCCAGCATGTAAAAGCCCCGAGACTGTTGGGTTCCTTTCGGTCTCCTGGGCAAGATGCAGTGGGGGACTGGGAGCTGGTGAATGCTGGTGTGTGGGCCTGGAAGATGTTAAGAGAAGTAATTTTGGCTCCCAAAGTAGAGGGGCATGGTGGCTGGGATGGGATGGGAGACTAGCAAGGGGACAAGAAAAGAGCTGACATGGTTGAGAGAGGACAAAGAAAGCTGATGCCATGGCAGCCTCCCTGGTGGCCTCACTCCCAGCTTGTGACAGGCTCAAATTGGCAATGAAATGAGGGCAGGGGCACAGTGATGCAGGGAGAGGCCTGTCCACAGGCAGGGCCAGTCCTTCTCTGCCTTCAATCTGCTTCTGGTCCCCCTGCCATGGGGCTGCACTAATCCCTGCTGGGCAAGGCGGAGGGGGAGCTGTGCTTTGGTGGAGACAAGGAATGGTTTAGAAGGAATTAGAAGGGATTTATGATGGTGGAGGAAATCACAGGAAGTGTGGCTGGCCTGGCCCAGGTCAGGGGCTGTACAGGGGGGTTCACTGCTTCAGCAGACACCTGAGGAGTTGCTGTGATGGAGATGGGGCTACTTACAAGCGCTTATCTTAAAGCCCCAGTTCCCAGAATTGTGGGACTGCATGCAAATCTCAGTTTCCTTGTAGAAATTTTATGGTGACTGAGACAAGCCTAAGAATACAAACAAGCAAAGCTCATCCCACCACGAGATGAGTGGAAACATAATTATTTGGTATCTTTTCTAGGTACTTGAAATCCATCCCGCATCTTGAGGGTGTCCAGGTCTCTGTTCTGCACTGTTTTGGATTAGCAACAAGGAAAACCCCAAAGATTTCCCAGTTTGCAGGTCTCACCCAAGGTTTCTTCCAGTTAAAGCTTGCTTCCAGTTGTTAGATTGTGGTTGCTTTGGGTGCCAGCATCCACCATCAGTAGCTCTGAGTCTGTTGCCTAAAGGCTTTGTTGTGCAGCGTTGTGCCTCCTGGCTGGCTCCTCGGTGCTGGCTGAGCGTGGTGAGGCAGCATGCAGGAGGAGGATGAACAGGCTGCAGTCCACCATGCTGGCAACCTCTAGGGTCCCACAGACATCACCTATTCCTCTTGACTTGCCTGGACAAGAGGCCAAGGTTGATGGACTGAGAAGGTGCTGATCCCGACCGCTCTGGTTTCTAATGGTCACGGAGAACATCCTGCTGGCCTGAGCAGGTCCTTGGCTACCATCGCCAGCCGTGTCTCTGCACCAGAGCCGGGGCAAGTTGTTGGAACAGTTTTGCTTCACAACTCCAAAGATGCCAGGACATGGCAGTGTCTGGCAAAAGACAGGCAGACTTCTCCCAAGGAGCCAAGGACCTGGCGGGTGGGTGGGAGGCTGGCAGCTCCTCCACCTGCCCTGACTGCTGCAAACAGACCAATTGCACCTTCCAGGGTAGTGAACACCCAGCCTGTCAATGAGATGTTTCTGAGATCTCGGTGGAGTCTGGTGGGACTCATCCACTCAGAAATCACAGGGCTTGTTGGTCTTGGCAGGCAAAGATTTGGGATGCAGCTGGACTGTACCCAGGGCTTGCACCCTAGTTATGTAATGCAGAGGCAGAAGCCATGGGCTGGGCGTCCCATGTCCCAGGTGCAGTGGTCCACCAGCATAGTTTCCCTCATGCACAGTAAGAGATGGAGTGGGGAAGGCTGGAAACCTGCCATCAGGTGGAAAAACCTCTCATTGCTGCTGTCCCTAGGGGTACTGCAGTGAAAGCTCTGGCGAAGTGCTTGCTAGAGCTTTACCTGGAGGTGGTCCTGTGCTCTGTTCATAGTGCTGGGAATGGCTCTGATCTGCTTCCTGGTGCTTTTCAGGCAGCATCTTTGAAAAAAGGTCACAAGACAGGAGGGAAGAGGACAGGGATGGTGCTTGTGAGGAAGCAGCAGACAGAGCGGCATAGGAGAGCTGGTGGAAATGTAGTGGACCCTTTGATTATTTAGTTTCTGATAATGATTCCCCCTGATTCCACAGAAGGGCCAGCCAGGCAGTCTGAGTCTCAGAGTAGCTCACCTCAAGGTCATGAAGCAAAGGCACCCATGTACGAAGGGCTGAAGCCAGTACAATCCTAATGTGCTTCTGGGCATCTTTGGCTCACCACAGTGCAAAGGGGCTTTGCTTCCCTGTGTAGGCTCCATCAAAGACTTGTCTCCAGCATAGACAGCCTCTGACAAAGCTCCAAGGTGACAGAGCAATTTGTCAGTGGCCTTGTCAGATGCTGATGCCTTGTTCCACTGAGTAAGGATTTTAGGCTGTGGCATGCATTTAGATACCCATTTAACTGCCAGCTCGAGCTGGCTGTTGTTTTCCTGCTGTAAGAGGATAGGGTGAGAGATGGACTGACCTGCATTTTATTTGACCTACTTAATTTTTTAATCTTTTATTTGCTGGAGATAAACCAAACTGAGGCAGGAATTTGGCTACCTGGACAGGCAGTTCTTGTTCCTCTTGCACACTAGCTCTGTTTTGTGTCTGTAGCACACGTGGTTCACAGTACTGTGGGACAATGGGGAAAACTTGGCTCTCCTGTCCCACTGAGTGCTGGACACCTCTTGCCATGTCTCATCTCAGAAAACCCCTTGGCTGCATTGCTATGAGACTATTCTCTGGCAGAGATACCAACACGCAGCCTGTGTCCATGATATTGAACAGAACCACTGAAAAAGGCTTACCTATAGAGGAGGGATCTCAGTCATGCCAGATCTTGAGCTGTGACCAGGAGCTGTTTCATCCCAGATAGAAGTATTAAGGAGTCTGCAACAGCATGTGAGTGCAGATACTCATATTATCCTTGTGCAGTTTAATATACTGGTATTGCTCTATCTTAGTGTCTGGTTTTCAAGAGATCACAGCAAACAGCAGTAACAAGACTCCCATGGTGCTCAATGATGTAAAGACTGAGCCTTAGGACTTGGGTGAACATTTCTTTAGTGGTCACCCTTTGCTATCCTGTGGTGCTTGTAACCTAGTAAAACCCCCAAACCCCAAATATTGGGAAGGCAGAGGCAGACCACAGGGGAACTGTTGTCGCAGAAGGCGCATTTGTCAAACTATGCCCTTCTAATCTCATCATAGGAGATGATGGGTGCAGGGAGGGATCAACGGCCTCTCCCAGTATGAGTCTTCTGAGGTTCCTGGGAGAGGTGTGGGAAGACTATGGAAACGTCAGACTAGGTCTGCTCTCTGCCCTTCATGACACAGGGCTGCAGGAGGTGAGGAAGCTGTGACAGGCCAAGGTACATGGAAGGCTTTTCATGACATAGCTTCTCCATGATGAGGGCCTTCAGAGTCCTTCCCTTCCAGAAGGTTTAGAGGAGGGAGAACATCCCTGGGAGAGACAAAGTTCTGCCAACAGGCTCTGCAGAAGAAGTGGTTTGCTGTGGCCAAGACAGAGCAAGGGCCTAAAGCTGACCATGGTAGTGTATGAACTGCCCTCGGGCAGAAGCTGAGTCTCCATTGTGTTCAACATTCTCTTTGAGCTCACAACTGGAACATGCTGTCCTAGAAAACTGTACGTGTTAGTCCCAGAGTCTCCAAGGCCCTCACTCCTGTGTAGTGACATCCAGTTGCAAGAAAATGGGACAGGAGTGACCTGGTGCCAGCTGAGAGGTGGTGCCAGCTCATCTGGGGAGGAAGTGACGAGGTCTGTTAGCTCCTGTGCAGTTGCTGGTCTGAGCCTGATGTGGCTTTTCCCCATGGGCTTGGAAAAATGTGGAAGGGAAACCAAGATAAAGATGATGAAAGCTGGTGTCTTGAGCTGGGCCAAATATTTTTTTATTTTAATTTTTTTCTATGCCTAAAAGTTCTTCAGATCCTAATTAAGTAACTATTAAGTAATTAGCATCACCTCTGTCTTAATTAAGGTTAATAGGCAGCACCTGTTGCCAATGATGGGCCATGATGGTCTTCTGAAATGATCTGTATCCTCTCCAACCTGCTTAGAGCAAAGCTTGTTCTTGCCACAGTACTGGGGAAAAATCTGCCTGAGAGGAGACACTCAGCTGTAACACAACTACCACTTTGTGCTGAAAGGGACTCTCAGATCCAACTCATACATGAAAATAATAATAATGCGTTCCCTTGCATTTGCTTCTGCCAGCACAGCTGATGAGCGGAGGTCAAGGGACCATTCAGAAATCAAGTGCACTTGTCCTGGGTTGTATTCCACCCTGTGGTACTCCCTCATCTCCCCAGCCGGGAGGAGGTGAGAGAAGCCGTTTGTTTCGGTGCTGACCCGGCAGTTTCCTGCTGGTTCCTGGCTCCTGTGTAGCCAGCTTGCCCTGTCAGAGCTGTCTCTGCTCCTGCAGAGCCTGGCTGGCCACGCTGGCGCGGGGTCTCCTGGGGCCCCAGTCCCATCTAGGCAACTGGTCTGGGATGCAGGAGCAGCCTGTGAATGAGTCTGGAGCCTCCTACAGGTCCTGTTCTTATTCTGCAAGCTGAAACAAGCAGGGTACATTTCAGTTGTGTGCAAACAAATACCTCCTTTGATTATTCAATGACTGTTTTAAGTTTTACAGATGCCTGGGAAATAGCAGGAGCCCTTCTGCAGTTTGCGTGGTGTATTTGTGCACAGTATTGTTCATTCCACCACTTTTATCTCAGGTCTCCTTTGACAGAGCTAACAACAAAACCCAATGGCCTTTCATTTGGCTTCCCACAGGAAAGGGCTGGACACACAGTTGCCCGGTGCAGACACTCGTGCGGATCCCATAAATATATTTCTTTTAATAATAGGAAGCAGTATCTTGTGCTTGGCACTGGGGAGGCCACAGCTTGAGGACTGGGGTCAGTTTTGGGCACCACAGGATAAGAAAGACCTTAAGGGGCTGGAGAGGGTCCAGAGAAGGACAGCAAAGCTGGTGAGGGCTCTGGGGAACATGGCTTGTGAGGAGAACCTGAGGGACCTGGGGTTGCTTAGTCTGGAGAAGAGGAGGCTGAGGGGAGATCTTCTTCTGCTCTGCAACTCCCTGACAGGAGGCTGGAGTCAGGTGGGGGTTGGTCTCTTCTCCCAAGTAACCAGAGATAGGACAAGAGGAAATGGGCTGAAGTTGCACCAGGGGAGGTTTTGACTGGATCTGAGGCAGAATTTCTTTCCCGGCAGAGTGGTGGGGCATTGGCCCAGGCTGCCCAGGGAGGTGCTGGAGTCCTCAGCCCTTGAGGTGTTAAAAAAATGTGTGTACATGGCACTTGGGGGCAAGGTTTATTTGTCATGGTAGTGTTGGGTTGATGGTTGGACTTGATGATCTTGGAGGTCTTTTCCAACCTTAATGAGTCAGGGAAAGTAGGTGACACTTTCCCTTCTACAACTACATTTTCTGCTCCTTGTGCAATTCTAAATAATTTCCCCTGGAACTGTTTTCCAGGGTGGGAAGCCCATGACAGGCAGCCATCACTGTGTAGCATTGTCAAGAGCTTGCTGCACCTTCCAGTTGGTTTCTTGTGCAGCTGCCTTGCAAAGTGTTTTTTCCTTGTCTTGATATCCAGGCTGCAGAAGTTACCAGGGATGCTAATGCCAGGACAGTGGATAAATAAGTTTTAACTGCAGTGGGGCTGAAAACAAGCCTGGAGGCCTGCAAGGGCTCTATCATAGCAGACCAGTTCTGTAGGCCTCCTGATATCCACTTTCACCCAGGCGCAGTGGTGGCTCCTTACGCTTTGAGCTGCTACAAGCTGAGGAACAAAGTTAAAAGAGGATGCTGCCTGCATCCTCTTCCATGAACAGCAGTCTTGGGAATTGCAAGAGATCATGGGGGATTCAGAATGATCAACAAGTAGAAGTGATGAGCAGTGCCCTGGGATAGGGACATGCAGGGACAAAGGGCTGGAGAGACCTGAAAAGGCAACATCTCTTACAGGGAACTGCCCCATCCCGCCCTGGAAGCAGTCCTGTGGGAGGTCCTGGGAGATTATGGCATCAATATCTCCCAGCAGGTTAGAGACTCCTTCCTACTCATGTTCAGAGGGGTAAAAAAAATCTGCAAATAGATTGTGGAAGGGGATCTGGAGAGCTCCATTCCAACCTCCCACTAGTTGCCTGGTGCAAGGTGCAGCATCAGATGTAACTCGTGAGATCCTGAGCAGGTTCTGAACTGAGGAGGTTGGTGAAGATATTCACGTTTGTAGACACGTCATGGTGTTTGTGCAGTTATTTGTACAATCTGAGGATTTGTTCTGTTAGATCAGGGGAGTTTTTAGGCATGAAGTAGTAGCAGTTTCTGATCTGGGCAAAGCATTTTCCAGACGTGAGGTGTGCCTGGGATAAGAACCCAATGGCAGAAGCTGCCAGGCAGGCTGGAAGTGTCTTGAGGTATGAGGTGGTAATGGTGCTAATGTGGCGTTTCCTGGGACACCCTATCTGCCCTGCTAGGATGGAAGAGGGTTTGGAGATAGGTGTGGCTGGGGGTCCTGCATGCCTGATTTCTGTTTCTCAACAGCAGCTTTAACACCCAAGCTGGAGTCCCTGAAGGAGGGGGATCAGAAGGTCTCAGCTAGCCTGGAGCTGTTTGGTCTGATCCTGGTGTCCTGTTCCAGACCTCTCCTGGGGAATGGGCTCCATCCTCCTTTCCCCTCCTTGCTGGCAGTCCCTCTCGGCCAGAGTTCCCCTGCTCTGCCTGCTCGGCACGGTCAGGAACTGCCTGCGTGGCACCGGCTGGATGTGGCAGCCTTCCCTGCCCTTTGCCTGCCTGGAGCTGCCAGACACCGAGCAGATGGTTTCATCCACACCCAGATAAGGCTCTGTCTACAGGGCTGACATGGGAGGCAGAAGAGATGTGTGAGCAGATACACATTCCCTCTGTCATTCCCTGCTTTCCCACCAAGGTGCTGCGGCCAGTTAAGTCTTCTGAGGACCAAAGAGAGGGGCCACACGTGGAGCGGCTGAGCACACAGAGCCCCTTGGTCCTAGTCCAGCTCTGTGGAGGCCGAGCACTGGCAGAGGAAGAAGAGGGCTCAGCTGTTGTGTATAGTCAGGACTCTCTTTGCAGGGGTTGCCAGTTACACACTGACCGTGGTGTTCGCCAGCTCCCGAGGGACGAAGCAAACTGTGTCATCTCACAGCGGGCTTCCTTAAATCTCGGCCTGATTAAGCAGTGGCAATATGGGCTGCCCGACACAAGAGAGCCTTCCCCAAAAAGGGCCAATTGTTAGTGCAGAAATAGCCCGGTTAATTGTTTGCATTCCTCTCCAGTTAGAGGCACATGAAATCAGCAGACTCCAGTTGAGTAGGAACCTGGAGGTGAATGGTATCCATCAGCTACCGGTGTTGTTTTGGGTGCAGACTGAGTCTGTTGCCCATACACCTGGGAAAACTGCATTTGAGCACTGGGTTTAGAGTTTCTTTCAACCTCAAGATGTCTGAGGGATTTGGGGAATATCCACTCAGCTTTTGACCTCTTGTCTATCCTTGAGAAAGCAATGTTTGTGCTTTCCATGGTGAGGCTGTAGGCTAAAATACCCAGGTAGTGCACATGCACGTGCTGAGGCTTGCAAGGTGGCATTGCTATAGAAGGAGGAGCTGCTGTGGTAGGTCATTGGAACAGTTTCTCCTGCATTGGCGTGCTAGATTTTGGATTTTTCTGCATTTTTTAATTTTCTGAGAGCTGTATGAGAGAAGGTCTGAAAAGGGAGTTTGATACTCAGGCAACTGATGAAAAATTGCTGTGTGTGGATATGTTAGAGTTGTTTATTCGTTGCATAGACATAAAAGCTTTTTTGATACAGCACAGTCATCTTAGTTTGTGGCTGTTGTTTTTCTTACTTTCTTGTGTATTTTTGGGATCTAATTAATTATAGAGATTGACTGATGCTCAGAAAAAAATACAGTTCAAGCTGAGCTGCAGTTTTCTTCATGTTTCTTTGCTTTCATACCCAGAAAGCAGTGAGCTGGGGCCTACCTTGGTAACAGCTCCTCAGTGTTCAACAGGCAAAAATAAAATAATGTCAATTGCAGGCTGTCTGTGGTAGCATGTTTGTGCTGATATATAGGCAAATGTTGGTGCTTCTCAGATTTGCAGAGCAGAGAGCTACTGAGATAATGCCCAGCACTTATCAGTTCTGGCTGGCAGTCATTATGTAGAAGACATAAATTAAGAGTTGTCTGCTGGCATCATCTGGACATGTGACAAGTTTGTAGCATCATGCTGGTTTGGAGGACATCAGCCCCAGATTTTGCTACTCTGCTGTCCACCTGGAGGTGGTCTGCTCTTTGTCTGCAGGTTCCCAGTACTGCAAAGAGAAAGGTGGGACAGCCCGGCACGCAGCTTGTTTCAGCATGCCAGTTGGAAGGAACATTAAACTTAGAGATATTTATATGCAACTTCTCTTTGAAAAGCTTCAAGGATGCCTTGCCATCCTTTGCAGATGAGACATGAAGGGTTCGCTCACTCTTGGTGGAGAGGCAGGTGTCAGAATGTATCATAACTTCTTCAGCAGCACTCTTTGACATCACAGGGCAACTACAGTCTCTGGGCTCAGGAGGTGGGCTGAGGAGCGGTTTGCAGGCAGCTGGGAAAGCGCTGTCAGGGGTGGGATCACTCTGTACTCACCTCATTTATTGTGGCCTTTACCAAATTGCCTACCACTGCTGAGAAAGAGCACTAGTCTTGGCAAACTGTTGCTCTGACCCAGTACAACTTGTACCATGGGTCAGGTACAGCTGCCTGAGCTGCTTCTGGTGATGGGAACAGAACTTCAGCACCCGCTACCAAGGGAGTTTGTTCTATGACCAATCTCTGACTCCTATACCACACGATGAAGAGTGGCTTAAGTCCACAATGCCTGGCAATGACTACTGCCACACTGTAGTCTTTTGCCCAGACCACTTCTGGGCCCCTCATAATGCTCACTGGCTCTGAGACACCATCAGTAATTGCTGGGGTTTCAGCAGTCCCAGATTCCTGTGATCTCAAAGAATTATGGCATCCCAAGCATGATCCTTTATGTGCAGTGGTCCATCATGCAGGAGAGGCTGAACTGCTCTCCAAACTTGTGCAGACAGCTCTACCTGCAGTGTGGATGGGTAGTCAGAGACTGGGACCTGGGAGCCAAACAGGGAGCAAAGCTGTTGGGCAGTGCAGGCATACCCAGAGGGAGCTTAGCAGTGCCCCAGAACCCTCCAAAGATGTTTGTTGGAGCCCTTCTTCCTGTCCATTGCAGCTGTTACTCTTACCTCCCTGATGAGCATTGCCTTGGACTGCTGGAGCAAGTAGGATACCTCAGTTTGCATGGTGGGGTCTTGTTTGAGACCCAAAACTTGTTTTGATGTAGGGTCTAGGCTGTAAAGCCACTGTCTGGCAGGGGAAAATTTCCTCCTCTCAAGTCAGTAGATGTCAACTGTCATATTCAAGCATTGTGAGGTCAGCCCTTTGGGGTCTCTTTTTTTTGTCAAGGGAAGCAGGGCTTGCCTGAGTGTGCAGCGCTGGAGAGCACCTGGTCTACCTTGTCTGGAGGCAGTGTAAAACCTCTGGCCTCACGTGGTATCTCTCCTCATTCTCTGCCTTGGGAACAGGTCATCCACCAGCAGGGGCTTAGTTGCTGTGATAGTTTTGGCTGTTCAGAATCTGATGAGTCTGACTATCCCTGAGGTCTTCAGGGGTTTGGTAATCCTACTTCCAAACACACCTTTATCCAGTCTTCTCTACTAGTAACACTTGGCCCTGCTATATTCATGTCTCTCCCAGTCTCCTTGTTTCCCCACTACGTACTGACCATCCTCACCTGTGTCAATCCTAGCTGCCCTCACTGCCTGCCCAACTCTCCCTGCAGCTCATCACGACCAACGTGACCTGACAGGCTGGCAAAATCTGCAAAATGAAAATGTCTTCTATCACATTTTTCAGTTTTGCCACCAAATTTTGACAGAGCCAAGAGCCTGGAACTGCTTCTGCTGCCCTTCATGTGCTTGGCGACCTGGAGGGGACCTAGACCATTCTCTCCTTAGCAGTTCCCAAGCTACTCTTTCTTTCATGTAAGTGCTCTTAAAATAACAGTCTGGTCCTAAGTAGCTGGAGGACTTCAGCTTTGAGACTGATGTTTGCCCCCCATCTCTTTCCTTTCTTTCAGACCATGCTGCTCTGGGATGAGAGGGCAGCTCTTGGAGGACACTAGTCGTGATGAAGCCTTTTGGATCATCACAGCTCACTTGATTGCTCCAATCCCCAATTCTGCTGTTTTTAAAATAGGCAGTATGCTGGCAGCTGGGACATGTGAGAGCAGAGGAGGTGAGTTCATGGGAAGAGGACAGCCTTCAGTTTATGTGGCTGGGGACCAGCTGGTGTTTTACTGGGACCCTGCAAGGCTTTTGCTGTAGATGAGAAGGGGCTGTCCCAGGGAGCAGGGGCTCAGGAGAGTGTGATCCCATGGGGATGTCATTTTTCTTTCTGGACATAGCCGAGCTGCTCATCTGGTAACTTGCCTTTGTTCTGGGTTCGTGTTTGGAGAGATGTGCCCAACCCAACAATCATGTTTGGAGAGATGTGCTCACCTAGGCCCTGCATTGTGCCAAAAGCCTTCTTAATGACTTTTTGTTAGCTCCTTTCCTCCTCTTTCCTTGAGCTCTGTGGCCATCTCTTCTTGAATGCATTTCCTGCTTCCCCATTTCTAGACTTGTCTCATGTAGTGCTGCAAAAGTGTTTGGGATCCAGCCTAGCTGAGATCATCACCATGTTGGGCCTGATTTTCTAGCCTCACTCCTTGCCTTGATTTCAGGGTGGATCATAGAACATCTTGCAGCTGATTTAATTTGTGCAGGGATTTACGTTCCCTGGAAAAACTCCCTGGAGAGATGCTCAGCTTAGTCGTGATTAAGGCCAACAAAAATCTGGTAGCTGATCCTCTGAGCAAAAAGGGTCTGTGTTTGATGAGTAGGTAAACCTGGGGCATCTAGTAGAAACTGATAGTTTTCTGAGGCTTTACTTCATCTGTTTGGACTGTCTGGACTGTATTACACTGGGCAGACCTGCTGGGTCACACAACGGTATTCATGAAGGTGCCTTTATCTGGAGAAGGCTCCATCTGTTCCACAAGTTGTCATGGTTTTCTCTTTAATATCCTAGGGATTGTTTTCAGGCTGAGGACATGTGAGGAAGGAAGAGACTGAGTATGCAGATGGAATTGAATGGAAGAAAATGACAAGTGATTAAATGGTTGTAGATGAGTGGAGATGCGGCTTAAAAGATTGGTGGTCGCCTGCTGGGTGGAGAGATGGCAGGAAAGATAGCATTCATGTGCAGCAGCAGGATTGCAAATCCTCTCCCCCTCACTCCCCCCTGTTAAATTGCACTTGTTACACATTTTTAAACTTTCCCACGTGTAAACTTTCACACAGTTCTGTACTACACCTTTATGGCCTCATCTGCTGTTTCCATCTCCCAGAACCTCTGGTCTGTTTTGAGGGGAGAAAAGCTATAAAATAAAATCTGTACAGTCCCACAAGCTGCTTGCTGTGCCGGGGTTTTCTTTGCCTGATGTGTCTGCGATGTGTTCTCACAGAAGCATGGCTGTGTGTGCCAGAGTTGACGCTTGCAGACAAGGGGCGACTCGCGGGTGGCTCACGCTGATGGAAAACACGTCGAGCATCAGTGTCTGCCTCAGAAGATGTCATGCTTTTAGAGGGTTTTCTTGGAACAGCCTCTTACAAGAGTTACTTTAGTGCTTTCTGGATGCTGCAGCTCATGGACAGAAGTTATGGATCTCTGACCAGGTCTCTCTATGCGCATCCTGTGTGGGCTGGAAACCCGGGGACTCGACAGGACTGGACTTGATGTGATTAACGAACTGCAACCAGAGTAAATGCCTCTGTTCCTCCCCTGATGGTGCTTTATGCAATCTCAAGGGCCAAGGATGAACAAGTGTGGAAGGACAGCTGGCAGGACATGCTGGCCTGGTGCAGGGCAGTGTGTGGGACTGGGGTGGCTGCTGGAGGCAGGCAGGTCTGGCAGGATGGTGGGAGAGGCTAGCCTGGCTGGGGAAGGTGTGCTGCACCCAGCAGCACCCAGGTCTCAGGGATGGGTGGCCCCTGAGAGTTCCCTGTCTCCCACTAGGTGGCACTGGGAGCCCTGCTATGGTGTCCTTGTCCCCCCAGCCACACAGCCTGGCCTGCCCCTGCAGCCCTCCTCTGCCAGGCCAGCACCCGCAGATCTCCTGGACAGGGAGCAGGGCACAGAGGGCTCTGTGCATTGCACACCAGTCCTTTAACTTTCCCCTGGGAGCTGGCCTGTCATTTGGAAGCTGATCTCACACACAGTGCATGTTGTCCTAGGAACTGTGCTTCACTCATTTTATGCTAGAAGCCTTTGTCTCACCCACTGCCGTGGTCACATTAGGAGTGTGGCATGTGTCTCACTGGGAGCTGGTGTATCCTTTGTCACACTGGGAGCCACTGCGCTACACATCTCCTGCTGGAAGTTGCTGTATCACAACCATCCTGTTAGGAGCTGGTGTGTCACTGGCAGGCCTGGTCCTGCTGGGAGATGGTGCATTACATGTGTCCTGATGGGCGTTGCTGTGGCACGCGCGCTCTGGTGAGAGTTTGTGTGTCATACACTGGCTCTGCCCTGCTGGGATTCAGCATTTTGCACGTCTTCTGCTGGTAGCTGGTACATTACACACTGGCTCTGCCCTACTAGGAGTTGTTGCATTGCCCGACTCCTGCTGCGAGCTGGTCTGTCAGATGTGTCCTACTGAGAGTCTCGACATGGCACGGATCCTGCTGGGAATCAGTTGGTCCCTTGTGTCCTACTGGGAGCTGGTTCATCTTATGGTGCTCAGCCCCGCTGGGAACCAGTGCATCACAAGGGTCCTGCTGAGGGTCAGTTCATCACATGCATCATGCCGGTGGTCAGGGCATCAGCTGGGAGTTGGTGCATCACAGGTTAGCTCTGGCTGGATGGGAGTCGGTAAGTCTGTGTGTCCTGCTGGGAGCTAATGTGTCCCACGTGTCCCTCGTGGATCCCATGTGTCCCTCCAGAAGTGTGTGTATTGCCCTCCAGCCCTGCCCTGCTAGGAGCCAGTGCAAAGTGTGCTGACTGCTCCTCATGAGAAGTCAGTGAGCCTCATATGTCCTGCTAGGGAGCTGGTGCATCATAGACATGCTGGGACCCCTTTTCTGGACCCCTGGGCTCAGTTTTTGGACCAGTCTTGTTTAATATCTTTATCAATGACCTAGATGAGGGGATCAAATGCACCCTCAGTAAATTTGCAGATAACACAAAATTAATAGGAAAGCTCTGCAGAGGGATTTGGACAGGCCAAAGCAATGGGCCGAGTTCAGTTGGATGAGGTTTAACAAGTCCAAGTGCCGGGTCCTGCCCTTGGGTCACAACAACCCCAGGCAATGCTCCAGGCGGAAAAGGCCCGGGGGGTGTTTGGGGACAGCCGACTGACCAGGAGCCAGCAGTGTGCCCAGGTGGCCAAGGAGGCCAATAGCATCCTGACCTGGATCAGAAACGGTGTGACCAGCAGGAGCAGAGAGGTGATCGTGCCCCTGGACTCGGCACTCGTGAGACCACACCTTGAGTCTTGTGTCCAGTTTTGGGCACCACAGGATAAGAAGGACATGGGGGTGCTGGAGCGGGTCCAGAGGAGGACAACGGGGCTGGTGAGAGGGCTGGAAAACACGCCTTATGGAGCCTGGCTGAGGGAACTGGGGTTGCTTAGTCTGGGCAAGAGAAGACTGAGAGGTCACCTCATTGCTCCCTACAACTACCTAAAAGGAGGTTGTAATGAGGCTGGTGTTGGTCTCTATTCCCAAATTACTGATGATAGGACGAGAGGAAATGGCCTCAAGTTGTGCCAGGGGAGGTTTTGATTGGATATTAGGAAGAATTTCTTCGCTGAGAGAGTGGTTGGGCACCAGAACGGGCTGCCCAGGGAGGTGGTGGAGTCACCATTCCTGGAGGTGTTCAAAAACCAAGTAGATGCAGCACTTGAGGCTATAGTCTTGTGGCTAGGGAAGTGTTGGGGTAAAGGTTGGATTTGATGATCCTAGAGGTCCCGTCCAACCACAGTGATTTTATGATTCTATGATTCTTGCTCTCCTGCTCTGCCTTGCTAGGAGCTGGTGTGTCATGTGCTGGCCCTGCTACTACAGCAGCCAGCACACTGCACATAGTGTCTCCTCCTCTCTGTGCCAGTCTGTTGCACAGCAGCCTGTTCCCCAGCTTGGTCTCATCCAGTCCCAGCAGATGGGATCTCCTGCTTCTACAATGAGGATCCAGGACACTCGGCCACAGCTCGCTCTGCTAAAGACTTCCCGTCTACAGTGGCCACAGGGATGCCATGGCACTGTGACTACTTTAATTCATTTATTTTAAATGTCTGTAGTGCTGAGAATTAAATGGCATTGACTAAGCACACCCAGCAGCCCTTCCACCCTCTGCCTGTGGTCCCAAGAGCAGCAGCAGCAGGGGACGGATGTCCCTCCATGCCTCTCTTGGTGCTGGTGTTGTGGTCTGTCTCTCTCCCACCCACTGTGCTCTGTCCCCTGGGATCTGCCCTGGCAGCCTGTGGGTGTCTCAGCACCACTTGCCTCATCCCAGGTGGCAGGAGATCCCCCAGCCTTCGGGGAGCCTTTTGTCTCCACTGCTGGGCCCAGCAGTGGTGGCAGGGGAGTGCTGGGCTCGGAGCAGCCACTTTCTGCCTCGTCCCTTCAGAGGGAGGGTGCGTGGGGGTCTTGACTACACAGTTAGGAGGGATGGCCTCTCCACCCAGGGCTGCTTGTGGTGCTAAGTGGGTTTCTGTGGTGGCTGCTGCCTCCCCATGTGTGCGCCGTCCAGCACAAGGTGTGCAGACCTCCTGCCCTTCTCCTGCAGCTCCCCAGGCTCCATGGCTTTCTCTCAGGTATCCAGAGCCTTCCCTCAGGATCCATGGCCTTCCCTCGTGGCTGTGGGACCTTCCCTCTGATTCCCGTTGCCAGCTCCACACTGCTGTGGCCTGTGTTCCTCAGGGAGCCTCCACACTCCCATGCCTGTTCACTTGGCACCTCTAAATCTTCCTTTCTCCATGTCCAGGCCTCTGCTATGCTTGGTGCTTTTCTCCTTATCCTGTCTTTCCCCCAGCCCACTGTCTGGTGGCTGTTCTTCTGGGGGATGTGGGATTAAGGCGGCCATCATGTGAGTGGCATTGCAGAGCGAAGGGCTCGGTGGAAGGACGATGCCATGGGGATTGAGGAAGAGTTCAACCATTCTATGGTTCTGGGATTCTTTGGTACAAGGCAGATCATGTGACTTGAAGCAGCCAGCATTGCCAAGTTGGTGAGAGCTGGCAGCAGTGATGTGATGCTTCCCTCCTTCCCCCTTGCCCTGAGCATCCATGGTGTGGGTAAGACAGACACTCAAGCCCTCTTGGAATGGCTCTCGCCCTTAGGAGCATCTTTCTCAGGTTCCCTGCAAGCTCAGGAAGAGATGTCAGTGCTTTGGGGCCATTCCTAGACTTTCTGGAACTGGAAGGAGAGAAAAAACAAAAGAGAAAAAACTCATTTTAATCTTGCTGATGCTTGTCACTTGACCACAGTTGGGTGTGGCTGTGTAATGGGGCCAATGGGACAGAGAGGACAGTGGACCCTCCCAGGAGTCTTGGCAAGCTTCTGTGATAGAGTCCAAGCAGATGTGTGCAGGGGCTGAGGAGCTGGTCCTGGAGCACAGAGTCATCCAGGGTTGGGCCCTTGCATGCAGCTGATCATGGGCTGGTCTTTTGCTGGCTGCTTGCCCCCACAGGAAGGACAAGGCCATTAGTGGTACACATATGATAAAGATTTTATCATCTCATTCCAAAGTACGTAGGAAAGATACGAGATGGCCAACCAGCGGAGGAATAAATAGATCAATGCATTCACTCATAGTATATGATGCAGCAAAGAAAGGAGTGAACCAAGTCAGAAACCAGGTCATGGGGGAAGGAATAAGCCAGGCCATCAGTCCCATTCCAATCATAGAACAATTGCCAAGGAAAAGCCGCATTACATACGTAATCCTCTTTCTGTCCTTGTCTTGATCTTATCTTGCCATCACTGGGACCTCTACTTGCAGTGAACAATCAGGGAGCCCTTCTGATAACTGGAAACCCTAAACAGTTCATCTACTATGTTGGTAGGCTTCCCAACACTGCTGTAAGCTGAGCCAGCTCTTATGCTATTAATTTGGAGGTGGGACAAGATGTTAATGCTGAAGGCAGGGGCACCTAGTGGTGATCTCTTCATTGGTTCCCACCCAAAGCTGGCCAGACCCTGGATGGAAACCATTCAGGAGGGTCTTTCTTGCCTGGTTATGCACACCATCCATATGCCAACCCTCATTCAGGGCTGGGGGTTCAACCCCCAGCACTTCAGCTGGGGAATGCTGGCATCACACCTTGCCAGCGAGTCGCTGCATGACTGCCAGCCCAGTGCCTGCATCCTCCTCTCTGCCACTCAGGACTGGCCTGGGCTCTGCTGTGAGTGGGAATGGGGGCACGTGTGTTACGGGTTCCCACGGAGGGGAGAGTTAGCGGTGTGCTTCAGGTCGGTGCTTGCAAGGACGTGACCTATAGCTGGCAAAAGGGACGGGCAAGATGTGCAGGCAATTAGGTACATGCCTATGCACCAGCCAGCCCTGGAAGGGGCTTCCAGGCTTTGCTTCTCCACACACAGTGGAGTTCCTGGGTCAGGGGTGTTTGGTACCTCGGCAGGTTATTTGCTTGCAATGGGAGAGATGGGTAAACCAGGAAACTGGGTGTTGTGTTTTCACCCTGGCAACTCAGCACCACCAGCCACTTGATCACTCCCCCACGGTGGGATGGGGAGAGAATCAGAAAAGTCAGAAAAATCATGGGTTGAGATAAAAACAGTGTAAAGCAAAGGTAAAGCAAAAGCTGTGCATGTAAGCAAAGCAAACCAAGGAACCATTCACTCCTTCCCATCAGCAGGCAGGTGTTCAGCCATCTCCAGCAAGGCTCCATCACATTTAACAGTGACTTGGGAAAACCAATGCTTTAACTGGGAATGTTGCCCCCTTACTCCCTTTTCCCCCATTTTTTTAATGCTGAGCATGACATCATACAGTCTGGAATATCGTCTTGCTCAGTTGGGGTCAGATGTCCCAGCTGTGTCCCCTCTCAGCTCCTTGTGCATTCCCTGCCTGCTTGCAGGTAGAGTGGGGTGAGGAGTAAAAAAGGCCTTGGCTCTGTGTGAGCACTGCTCAGCAATAACAAGAACAGCCCTGAATGATCAACACTGTTCTCAACACAAACCCGAACCACAGCCCCTACCAGCTACTTTGAGGCAATTTAACTCTGTCCCAGCCAAAACCAGGACACTGAGGAATTTCAAGAAATAAATCACCCCCCTCCTCTTCAGCTGTTCATATTTCTTCTTGACTGGAAAATGAATGTGAAGGACTTGTGCAGAACTGTTATGCTGCCTGCTGCAGGATCTTCAGAAGTGTCTCCACCTCTGGAGCCTCCAATAAAAGAAAGACATGGACCTGCTGGAGAGGGTCCAGAGGAAAGCCACGAAGATGACCAGAGGGCTGGAGTACCTCTCCTACAAGGATAGACTGAGAGAGCTGGGGTTGTTTGGCTTAGAAAAGAGAAGGCTCTGGGGAGACCCTATTGCAGCTTTTCAGGATGTGAAGGGCACCTACAAGAAAACCAGGGAGGGACTTTCTACAAAGGTTTGTAGTGACAGGACAAGGAGTAATGGCTTCGAACTGTAAGAAGGTTCTTCACTATGAGGGTAGCGAGACACTGGCCCAGGTTGCCCAGGGAAGTTGTGGATGCTTCATCCTTGGAAGTGTTCAAAACTAGGTTGGATGGAGCTTTTAGCAGTGTTATCTAGTGGGAGGTGTCCTTGCCCATGGCAGGGGAGCTGGTACTAGATGATAGGTACTAGATGATAGGTACTAGGTCCCTTCCAACCCAAACCATTCTATAATTCTATGATTCTGTAAGTGGGGTGGTTGCAGTCTGTCAGTGTACATGCTTCTACTGTTCATATGAAGCCCTGGGTCTTCATCTGTGCTACCTGATGGTCTAGAATTAGTAGAAAGCCAATGATTATGTTAACTTCAACCTCCTTTCATTTATTGTTTTCATCCATGAAGCTGTAATTTATTTTTTATTTTTCCTAGCTTATGGTGACTAGTCCTGGGTTTAAGAACTTTCTGCTGTCCCTGAAATGAATGTGGGGGCTGGAATGTTGGTTTGAGCTGTGGCTGTTCTCTATTGCGTAGCTAGTTCTAATTCCTGAACTTGCTTTTGTTTGATCAGTGAGTGCCAGATCAGAGTGCAGACGTGATGACCCTGCTCAGGTGACTGTGGCTGCCCAGTGCTTTTACCTTGAGGTCAATCTCAGCTCAGACTACATTTTAGATGAGGACGGGTGAAGCTCTGCAGATCCTGTTAGCAGGCTCTTCAGCGTGGTGAGACCTGTGCTTGTAAAGCAGCAGCCTCTTGAAGAGAGACCAACTAAGGTAGGTTCGGATATGCCAACGGCATGAGAGAAAGACTAGAGATGCCAGAGAGTGGGTCCTGTGTAAAATTGTTGCCTGTTGCACCTAAAAACAACTATTGCAATGGTGCTGTGAGCCACAGCCTGAGTGCTTAAATGTACTTAGGTGGTCACTAGAGGGAGCAGCATGTGATTTTTTTCCTTAGTCTTGAAAAAATGACATGATGCAGAGACACAGCTGGTGGAGTGGTTTGGTAGGATGGACTTAGAAGAGAACTGTGGTCTCTTCATAAACATAGGTTTTTGTTTAGACCTAGCAAGGTCTAGAGCAGAGAGGGAGAAACTACACTCCTTTAACAGGTCAGTTTGCTAAGCAGGCATCACTTCCTTGACTCTCTTCTTGGCTTTTCGAAGTGCAAGGGGCCCTGCCAAGAGCTAACACTTCCCTCACTCCTGGAAAGATGGATGGCATGGGAGAGATCTTGAATTTAGGTGGCTTTGCTGCTAATGGGGGTTAACTGGACTTCCTCTGTCTGTAAGAGGCCTTGGTTTGATGCTTGCAGCTGCTGGATTTCTCCTTCAAGAGGTCTCTCTTACCCAGATTCTGGTACCATTGCACGACTGTACGGGGTAGCGCTAAGTTGCATCTCTGTGCTGTGATGTGCCACAGCAGACACATTCAGAGGTACCCCTCCAGGCCTAGAATCTAAACACAAGATGAGGAGCAAGGGAATAGAGACAATGCAAAGAAACAAAGAGACCATAATGGTATCCTGCCTTGTCTTGAATTGGATAATTCCCCTAAGACTAGTTGGTGGGCAGTGGATTACTCAGTGGGAGGAAAAGGGTCTGGAGTCAGTCCTGTGGACTTCATTCCCTCATTTGTAAAATGATGTTGTGAACATCTGGCTCACACATGGAGTGTGGCACTTGGCTCACAGAGGCACATAAATGTTTTCAGATCCTTGAATGGCTGTTGCTGAAATGCGAAGGATCATCATTAATGAAGTCTGCAATAACACTGACGGAGCATTTGTGTTTGCTGCAATTTGTAACTATGTTCTAGCAGTTGTTAACGAATGCTATTGTGGGTTGCAGTGTGACCAAGGAACACTTGAGGATAAACACGACCAAGTGTTTGGTTCCTGGTTTGTGCTACTATTTATCACTGCAGGTGTTGAAACATATCATGTTGTGCAGCAAGGCTTTAAACGGGTGAATAGGGTAAGAAGGGAGACTTAGCTACCACTACTTCCTTTGTGTTTTTTTCCATCTGCTCCATTTCCATAGCAAACACAGCAAATGCCACAACTGGCTAATATAAGAAGATCTGTTGTGATGGGGACCTGAGTATCCATATGACATCAGAAAAAATCTAGTTGGTAGGCTGGAGGTTTGTTTTAGACAGTATGGCTTGGAGTAACAAAGTGAGTTCCCACCAAGAGACCTACGTGAGGATCCGAAGAAGAGCAAATGTTCATATGTAAGCCAAAGTTAGGGAACTGAGGTGAATCAAACAAAGGCCTGTGTGGATGAGCAAGGAGCTCATATTTGAACTCAGACATATCAAGGAGGCATACAAAAGTTGGAAGTAGAGGCAGGTCACCTAGGAGTCACCTCCTAGGACTAGTTGCTGTCTGGTCTTGCAGGACTTGGCGTTGAATCTGGTGAGGAGTAAGAAGGGTGACAAGAAAGGATCCTGAAGGTTTGTAAAGAGCAAAAGGAAGACTAAGAAAAATTTGGGCCCCCTGCTGAATGGTGCCAGGAACCTGGTAACAAAAGACATGGAAAAAGCTGAGGTACTTACTTGGTGCCTTCTTTGCTTTAGGCTTTGCTGGTAAGGCCAGCCTTCAGCAATCTCAAGACCCAGAGACCAGAGGAAAAGTGTGGAGCATGGAAGCCTTAGCCTCAGTTTAGGGAGCACTTAAGCAAACTGGACCCATGAGTGCTTAAGAGACACATATGAGGGGAGGCTGAGAAGCTAGAACTGTTCAGCCTGGAGATGAGAAGCCTCCAGGGGACCTTATCCGTGTGTATAAATGCTTGATGGGAGGGAATGAAGAAGAGACAGCTGGACTCTCCTGAGCAGTGTCCAGTGACAGGACCAGGGGCAATAGGCACACAGAAGTTTCCACCTGAACGAAAAAAAAACCTTTTTCTACTGTGAGAATGATCAAACACTGGCATGGGCTGCCCAGGGAGGACGTAGAGTCTTTTTTTTGTGGAAATATTCAAAATGCATGGGACTTAGGCCCACTCACCCATCAGTGGCCATGGTCTCCTGCGCAGGCCATGGCCCACAATACCTTCTAGATCCTTCTCTGCCCCTTCTCTGCCTGTGATGCTGGCTGTCCTGCTGAGGTCTGACATGATGTGTTCACATTGACTCAGTTGTTTCTTTTCTCATTGCATCTCCCAAGTTCTTGAGATTGATTTGAATCCAAAGCTCGTCCTGTGATATATTGGCAGCTTTTCCTGTGCTAGAATCAGCTGCAGGATGAATAAACCTGCTTCCCTTTCTGTTATCTGGCTGTAAGTGAAAATGCTAATTAGGATTGACCCAAACTTCATCTCTGTGAATCCTCACTTGATACATCTTCCATCAGACAGTGAGCCATTTATGACTACTCTTTTAATCTGTTTTTTTTTTTCTAGATGTTCTCCAGTCATACTGCCATTTGAAGCTCCCTTTACTTGCTTAGAACACTGTTGCCAGACAAATATCAAAAGTCTAGCTAACATTAAGAAGTGATAACTCTTGTTTTTCCTCATCTACAAAGTTCTTTTGCCTGGATGTCCAGGGAAGCTGGGTTGGTCTGAAGAGGTTGTGTCAGTTCCTGCATGCTTCCTTGCTTGCCTCTAGTGCTTATGGTAAACTAGATTAGTGGGTCTGTAATTGCCCAGATTTTATTTTCTTCCATTTTGTCAAGCACCACTTCAGTTGCCCTCTCTGTGGCCTTCTAAGGCTACTTGTTTGTTCCTGGAGCCCCAAACCCAGAAAACTCCATCAGTGTCTTGAAATAAGGCTTATCAGGCACATCTCATTGGAGACCTTTCATAGAAAAGTTCTCCTTACTCTGCTCTTTCCTTATCTGGGGGTTAAATCTTGTAGTTGATCTCTTGTAGTTGATAACTGTGCTGCATCAGCTGCTGCTTTTTCCTCACGCTGGTCTTTGTGACCTTCAACATGTATCCAAGACAGCTGATAGCTTTCCAGCTCTGACAAGTGGGCATGCCATATCTGCCTCTCGTGGCTGATGGGGCTTAGAGCAGTTTCTCATGCTTGCTATTCCTTCAAAGCTAAGTATCCTGGCTTTTCAGCTTTGTCCTTTTGTGCTTCTTAGAATGCTTTTAATAGTTGCCTCTTGTAATGTGACCTATAGTGTCAATTCTTCCTTCTGAACTCCAGGAAGAAGAAGTGGGCAGATTCAGGCTGGATGTGAGGAAGAAGTTCTTCCCCATGAGAGTGGTGAGACCCTGGAATGGGTTGCCCAGGGAGGTGGTTGAGGCCCCATCCCTGGGAGTCTTTAAGGCCAGGCTGGATGAGGCTCTGGGCAGCCTGATCTAGTGAGAGGTGTCCCTGCTCATGGCAGAGGGGTTGGAACTGGGTGATCCTTGTGGTCCCTTCCAGCCCTGACAGATTCTGATTCTGCTTTTGCAGAGGACTTAGTAGTGTTGGCTTGATGTATGGACTTGATGATCTTAAAGATCTCTTCCAACCTAAAGGATTCTATGATTCTATGATGTGGAAGCTAGGCAGTTTAGGAGGGGCTTTGAAGAACTGGGGGCCGTAGGGAGCAAATGGTATCTTAAGTGAAAAGACTAGGGAGAAACTCTGAACGTGCAGGACTGAAGGCACAGTTAATTTTCTGAACTACGTCATCACAGGGCAAAGATGACCTTACAAGTATTCATTATTGTAGGGTTGCTAAATCTTCCAGAAGCATAGTGAAACTCAGCCAAACTATGGTCCACTTTGTTGACCTGATGACCTGCAGGGAATTTGAACCCTTCATATGTGTCTTCTCATTACCCAAGAGGATGCTGACATCTAGTTCATGGCAGTGAAGGCTTCTCAAGGTCCCTCTAACCAAGCTGAGGGATTGCAGGACACTTGACATGGAGATGTCTAGATCATGTGGCACAAGTAACTATTACCTTTAGCTAGCATGGGAGGGCTGTGGTGAAACCCTGTAACCAGGAAATCCCCCTAAAGCAAACTAAGAAGCCTTACTTTTCTATATGGGTGCTCTTATTTTCAGTGTGGTGGATATCAGGCAGGAATGGAATGGTGTGCAGCTCTGTGAGAACAGCAAAGACACAAGCTGCTCTGTTTGCGTTAGTGTATCAGAAATGCTGCTTTATTGGATGTGGAATGAATAATCTTCTGTTGAAGACTTTCTATATAGCTTGCTTTGAAAACCTGCTGTTGCTTGGTTGGGCCAGGCCAGGATACACTGTGGGAGGATATCCAGACCAGTATCCTAGATGCAGTGGTGATTATAGGGCCAATGGCTGTTATTGCAGTAATTTATTGTCTTGGATACAGTGGAGAATGAAATAGTGGTGGGGATCCTTGTGCTACCAGGATGCTACTAAGTGCAGTTCTTGTGTGCTAGCAACTGGTTTTGCAAGCCCAATCTCCATTTCCATAACAAAGATACATAGGAGCCAGAGGTGATTGTCCCAGGGATGTCCATTTTCCTGCCACTAACTTGCTTTTGCCAGAAGACTTTCTTTCTCTGGAAGTTCTGCAAACCTTGTCTGCTTACTGTTTCCTCTTATTTCAGGATCACTCAATAGCATTCTCCTTTCTAGTACACCAAGCAAATTTTAAAGTATGCCCATTTTGCTTGCTATGATGACTCAATCAAATAGATTTTTCTCTTAAGCCATTAGAGCATTTCCCCCTTTCCCCTTTTCCTTTTCCTTGATTGAAATCTTCTGAACTCTTCTTGTAGTTTTCAGTCCTTTATTTGCTTCATGTCTGTATGGCATCCTGTTCTCTATGAAGGTGCTAAATGCTAGAAAATGTGGTCCTCTAGATCCATAGACCACAGGCTGGTGAATCTGACCTTAATCTAACTCTAGCATAATGAGATTTTCTGCCATTTTATTGCTTGCTCTTCTTCCAAGGGATTCAGTTACTTTCAGTGCTACTTTGGCTGCATACAGTCATTCACTTCCTAGGCATGAGATCATTTAATGATGACAATGAATGTGTAAAACAGGTAGTATTTTAGTGTTGCTGTAAGCCATGAACATTTCTTTGGCTCTTAACATTGTCAGGTAGGAGATGTAAAGTGCAATTCTACCACAAGCCATAGAAGTCTACAGAAAAAGCTACCCAGGGCCAGAGAGAGGGGTGTAGTTGCAGAGGAGACTGTATGTGATGAAAAGAGACCACTGGCCTGTAGTGCCCAGGCTGGGATAGCAACAGAGCAGGCACTTCCTAGCGTGTGTACAGTTCTCCTTGCTGTGCACTTGAGGGCAGATGCCCCTCGCAGCGCATCCTGAGCTTGAGGGGTTAATATGATAATGCGAGCTACCCTAAAGCAGTATGCATGGTAATGGAGTTAGCTCTTCTCCTGAAATATGTAATCATAGACCTAAGATCAGGGCACCTTCCCTTCAGTCAGACATAGTGATTGCTGGTACCAGTCACAGGTTATAAACTCATTTTGGCAGTTGGCCATAAAACTGCTCCTTTCAGTGAGACACAGAGGCGTCTAGTGTCAGCCTGACACAAACCATTTGACCAGGGAAAGGCCTCTCTGGTGGTGGGACTGCAGAAGGGTTGATGCTGTTAGCGAAGGCAGAAGTATAGAGAGGGGGGCTTATAACCCTGCACTAGTAAATATTAAATGCCTGTTATCAGGCCTGGTGTTTGCTTTGTGGCCCCAGCTTTTTAGCCCGCTTTGGTGGTTATCCACTGAAGGCAACAGGTTTATCAGCAAGTTCAAGCATGTTTGGACTACAAGGTCTCTCCTGGTGTCTGGCATGTGAAATTATCCTAATCTGCCTTTAATATCCCCCTCTGTACTCTCTGTGCCGTGACACACAATCTCTGCCCTGTGCCTCTGGTTTAGGTTACTAGCTGCTCACAAAAGGCTTTAATACTCTCTCCATCTCTGTAAACACCGCAGTGTACTTCGTTTTCCCCCATCAGTGCACCAGTCTGGCAGGGTGCTGGAGCCTGTGGGCTCGCATGGTGAAGGAGACTGCAGCTGCTGTGCTGGGGAGCAGCATGGGCTGCTGGGGAGGTGGGGGAATTTCCATCCGTCAAGATTTCTGGGTAAGGGTGTACTGAAAAGGAATCTGAAATTAAATGAGCAGCTATTCATAGAATCCAACCATTAACTCTTTGCTGCCAAGTCCACCTCTAACTCATATCCCCAAGCACCACATCTACGTGGCTTTTAAACGCATCCAGGAATGGTGACTCAACCACCTCCCTGGGCAGCATGTTCCATTGCCTGGACAAACCTTCCAGTGAAAAGGTTCTTCCTAATGTCCAGTCTAAACCTCCTCTGGAGCAGTTTGAGGCCATTTCCTCTTGTTTTATCACTACTTAGTTGCGAGGAGAGACCAGTGCCTACCTCTCTTCAACCTCCTTGCAGGTAGTTGTAGAGAGTGGTAAGGTCACCCCTCAGCCTCATTTTCTTCAGACTAAACAGCCCAAATTCACTCAGCTGCACCTCATAAGACCTCTCTAGTTCCTTCACCAGCTTAGTTGCTCTTCTTTAGGCCTGCTCCAGCACCTCAATGTCTTTCTTGTATTGAGATGCCTAGAACTGAACTCAGTACTCAAGGTGTGCCCTCACCAATGCCAAGTACAGGGACAATCATGTCCCTGGTTCTGCTTGCCACACTATTTTTAATACAAGCCAGAATGCTGTTGACCCTCTTGGCCACCTGGCCACACTGCAGGCCCCTATTCAGCCACTTGCTCATCAGTATCCCCGGGTCCCTTTCTTCCAAGCAGCTTTTTAGCCACTCCGGCCCCCAAGCCTGTAGCATTGCATGGGGTTGTTTGGGCCCAAGTGCAGGATCTGACACTTGGTCTTGTTGAAGCTCACACAACTGACCTAGGCCCATCGATCCAGTTTGTCCAGGTCTCTCTGTAGAGCCTTCCTACCCTCAAGCAGATCAACACTCCCACCCAATTTAGCGTAATCTGCAAACTTACTGAGGGTGCACTCTGTCTCCTCATCAAGATCATTGATGAAGATGTTAAACAGAAGTGGTCACAATACTGGGGACTTCTCTTGAAAGGACACTCTTGGTACCTGAGTCACTATGCGTTTGTTGATAATGATAGCAGTTTTGCCAGCATAGAAAGTGGAGAATTAACCTTCTTCTGATACTGTCTTTCTAAAGATGAGTGCACACTCTGCTCAGACCGTTCATGTCACTGTGTGCTTACAGAGGGTTGAGTTTCACTTCTGGTATCCAAACCAAGGATTAAGAACAGGGTGGTAATTGCTGTTGGTTCACCTCATTTCAGCAGTTTTAAACAAGGAAAACAGTAGAAAAAGATCATATTTTTGATAAGGTTTTGGATTTTTTCCCTGGCTCACCAGCACAGGAAGCCAAAACAAACCAGTGTGGAAAGGGCCAAAATAAAACAAATCTCAGAACCCCACCAATGCTAACAGGTTGCTAATGAAACCTCCTGTCTGAACATGACTGTGCTTGTCTGTAGTAGGGCACTTGGAAGTAGCCATTGTTTTCCATTCTTCCCTCTGTCAGTAAGGATAGTACTTTTATTTCTCTCCATCTCCGGGTGTGAGGCTCAAGGAATGCTTGGGAGAGCTCTCCCTCTGCTGCTAATGCAGCAGTGGTCATTTCCATTTCAGCCAGAGCTGCTGGATTTGCTGTGTTGAGAGGATCACTGGCTCCAGAAGAAAATCCTTTCAGATAGTGTCAGTAGCCCACCGGGAACAGACAGAGCCAGTGAAGGAACGGATGCGGTGCTCTGCCAGAAGAGTTCAGTTTGGATAATTACAGCAGGTCATTAGAGAACAATAGGAGTGGAAAGTAGAGATTAAGCCACTGCTATTTCAACTGTATGTGTGTTATGGAGGGAAGGAATATAGCAGTGTCATAGGGACAGAGGTAGAAAAGACATTTCAGACTGGCTATGGGCAGCAGAAAATTTGGACAGAACTGCTCAGAGATCCATGCTGGTCTGAGGCCAGCGAAGGGTTATTTTGGAGCTGGTGAGTACTTTATTGTCTCTCAACATTGACAAACTTTACCTTTGCTGTTTATTCCAGGAGGCCAACCTGAGTTGTATGAAGCATTACAAACACAGTTTCTTGGTTGGTTAGCTAGACATCCATTCCCAGTCTGGTAGAACACCGTGCGTTTTCTACAAGCTGGTTGTCAGTGTGCTCTGAGTATTTGGTTTAGTGACCTTCTTCACCACCACATGTTCTGAGATCTTCATTCTCTGTGTAAGGATGTGAGGAGCGGGATTGGGTCCTGTGACTTTCTCTGTGGAAGAACCTTAACTGTGTGGACTACAGAAAGATCTGGTTGTCTTGAATGGAAGATGGCAGGACAAGCATTAAGCACTTTATAACCCTCCAGGAAGCCTTCTTGCAAGGAAGCTTAGATTTATACAAAATACATACAAAACTGTGAGGGATGTCTAACACAACAGGAAGTTGTGATGCCATTCAGGAAGACCTGGACAGGCTGGAGAGTTGGGCGGAGGGAAACCTCCTGAAGTGTGACAAAGGCAAGTGTAGAGTCCTGCTCCAGGGGAGGAATAACCCCCTGCACCAGTGCAGGTTAGGGGTTTGACCTGCTGGAGAGCAGCTCTCTGGAGAAGGACCTGGGAGTCCTGGTGGACAAGTTCACCATGAGCCAGCAGTATGCCCTCGTGGCCAAGGCAGCCAATGGCATCCTGGAGTGCGTTAAGCAGAGTGTGGCCAGCAGATCAAGGGAGGTCCTCCTCCCCTTCTGCTGTGTCCCGGTGTGGCCACATCTGGACTATCGGGTCCAGTTCTGGAGAGAGTCCATCGGATGGATACAAGGGTGCTGAGGAGCCTAGAGCATCTCTGTGATGAGGAAAGACTGAGAGCGCTGGGTCTGTTTAGCCTGGGGAATAGAAGACTGAGAGGGGATCTGATCAAATCTTACCAATATTTGAAGGTCAGCTGTCAAGAGGATGGGGATCATCGGTTTCTTTTTAGTGGTGCAATGTTGACATGCTCAGTCATCATCATGTTGTAATGCCTGTTTAGCCTTTTTTGCTGTTTAGGACTTTCTGAGCTTGTGGCGGCATCTTCCAGGGCCAGTGCTGCCAGACCATAATGTTCTCTTCTCATCAGACTTCCCAGGCAGTCTGCAGAAGACCTGTGCAGAGAATGAGTCTCGGTGCATTGGCAGAGATGTAGGTAGAAAGAAAACCTTGTTTTTAATTTTTGCAAGTTCTGAGCTGGGAGATGTCTCAGGGGGTCTGTCTGTTGTCTCAGATGCTGCTGCTCAGTGAGATGTGTCTGCTTCCAAGTAGCACATGAGTACACAATTTGAAGGAGGACTGTGATAAGCAAAACTGCAGGATGTGTCCCTTTGGGCCAGCCCATAGAGCACAATTACTTCCAGAAGCTCCCAAGGCATTAAAGTGAGGGAACCTTATTAGTCTCTACAACTCCCTGAAAGGAGGTTGTAGTGAGGCGGGTGTTGGCCTCTTCTTACATGCCACAGCTGACAGGACAAGAGGAAATGGGATTAAGTTACACCAGGGGAGGTCTACGTTAGACATTAGGAGAAGCTTCTACATCAAAAGGGTTATCAAGGACTGGAACAGGCTTCCCAGGGAAGTGGCTGAATCACCATCCCTGGATGTATTTAAAAGCCGTCTAGGTAGGGTGCTCAGGGTATGGTGCAGAAGTGGCCTGGTAGAGATAGATAACAGTTGGACTCGATGATCTTAAAGGTCCTTTCCAACCACAGTGATTCTGTGATTCTGTGTGATTCTGAATCTGCACTTCTTAGAGCTGGAGAAGTTATTTCCACATTGTCTCAGCTTGTGAGTCTTTTGCTCAAACCAAAAGGAGGCATTGCTTCTCGTACAAAGGTCTTGGTCAGTCTCTTATTCCAAGGCAAATCTTACGTCAGCTGTGAAGAAGGAATATCTTTTATTTGGAGTCTGGTAGAGCAGAGTGCATTGAGGCTTGGTTTGCCAGGAAGAGGAGGCTCAGGGAAAACTCACACTAACTTTCTAGGGCCAGCAAGAGTGTGAGAGGAGAAAGGACACAGACTCACCTCCATTGATTCCTTGGTCCATTTGGTCCTGGGATTTTTTGCTACTTTCAGTTGGCCTAAGAGCACAAAAATGAAACAATGGTAAAGGAATTGCTAAGCCACAACTGCCATCTCATGTGAAGTTATTTAAGTGTATCTCATGATATATTTTTACGCATCAGTAATCCATACCCAGATTGCCCTACTTACACTTGCCTCTTGTGTTGTTACTTTTCCATGCAGGAACGTTTTCCCTTGGAAGTGTCATCAAATACATTATAAAAGTAGAAGATGCTGAAGTGTGTAATATAGAACTATTTTTCTTTTTTTTTTAAATAACTGGCTTGTATGCAGTTAGTGTGAAGTACTTTAGCATCAGAAGCTTCCTAGTGGAAGAGATAAATGGATTTGGACAGGCTCTAAGTCCCATTGTCCCAGGTAGATAGTTCACCAGAGGAACTCCTGGCAGTCTAGCAAGTATCTGAATAGAGGAGCCTGGCTCTGAAAAACATTACCTGAGCTGGGTGGAAAATGCAGGTGTCTGAAAAGATGCTATCATTGAGTCGAAGCCAGGAAGGAGCAGAAGACACCATGGGAGAAGAATCTCTCCTCTGGGGACTGCAGGTATTCCCAGGTCCTGTAAGACAGGAAATGCTGTTACCTGTCTTGCAGGCCCTGTGAAGGCTTTTGCAAAGTAGACATGATTTGTGGAGAGATGCTGTAATTCTATGGGTTTTCTCTCGGGATGCAGATCTGGCCACCAATTGCCCAGGGCACCAGCTTGTCTGGGAAGTGTAATGGAGCTTGAGTGGACTCTGCAGAGGCAGGGTAGACACTGCATCAGTACTGAGGCAAGCACCGCAGCTGTGAGCTGCCTCGAGGACTGGTGGAATGGACCATCTCATTTTGCTTCAGTTCTGGGCTGACAGCTTTGCATTGACCACACCAATGCCACTGTTGTCCCAGCTGTGAGCCCAACCTGACATTTCAGTGGCATTCTCTCTTCCGTGTCCCAGCATCCCTTTCCCTGTGCCTGCAGGTCTGTCTCATTGGTACATCTTCCAGCTGGCTGCACAGAGTTGCAATGGTTGCACTAGCAGCTGAGATGCTGAAAAATTGCTCTGTAGGGTTGGACACAAGTCCCTCCTTCTGTAGCTCTATTGACTTTGGTGTTTCGTGTAGGTGGTGGGTATGGGAAGAAAGTTGCCTAGAAATTTGTCCTAGAAGAAACTCTTCATGAGTGCTGGGGACAGTGGACTGGCTTGCTTCAGGAAGGTCTGATTTGTGACAAGCATTGCAATTAGTCTTCAAGAAAGTTTCCTCAGCAGGTAGAGAGTTTTTTAGGGCTTTGTGTCACAGTTAACAGCTGCAGCAGCTCTCTCTTGTTCCTCTCCAGCACACGCCCAAGGTTCTGTTCTCTCTGTTACTCTTCCTTCATCTGCTCTTTCCTGACCTTACTTTGCTCTTCTCTCTGTAACATACCGATTTCTCTGGCTTCTTGGAGGAAAACTATTGCCTGCAAAGCCTGTGGGCATTTCTGCAGAGATGTTGCATCCTTTGGACCTCTGTAGAGGCATAATTTCTTTCTATTCTGGAATATCCTGGCAACGTCCTCCAGGCAGCAACGCTTACTCCTGTGCATGGTAGGGTTAGAGGCTTCCTAGGCACACAAGAGCCTTTGGACCTGGCTCTCTACCTTCACATCAGCTCATGCTGAGACCTTTCTGACTGCCATAATCTCTGCATTTCTGCCCATCTGCTTAAACGGAACTGAAATCAAACAGGAGACTCAGAAGTTTCTTGGAGGAGAAATGCAGATTCATACATTGCTTGAACATTTTAATTAGACCTGTTTCTCAGGTAAAAAGGCTGAAATGTTTTTCTGATTTCTAGAAGTGCAGCGTTTTTCCTTATCTGAGTGTAAGACCAAAGCTTCTCTTCACACTGATGTAGAGCAGTTCTGCCAGAGTGGGAGAGGCTTGAACAGAACTAAAGGAAGAGGTGGGGAGGGTTTCGAAAAGACCTACAGAAGTGCCCTGATGAAGGCAACGGTCTGTTATTGGTCTGCATGGTCTGATGGTGTCAACCTTACTACTCAGGGTGTGTGTCATGGATCGTGGCCCTGTTGGTTGTATTTCCACACTGGCTGAATCTTACTAATTCCAAGACCTGTCATCTAGATTAATCAAATGTTTAATTTGAGGGCTCCCTGCTTTACACGCAGTTGTATGCAGCAACAAGTCTGAGTAAGGATTTAAGTTCCTGGACAGTTCCTTTTAATGACATGCTTTAGATAGCATTTGGCCCCAGTAAGTGTTGGTGGATGCTTGCTCATCTATTGGTTACTGGGGTCACATGAGCCCTTGCTTTTCTGCTGCAGGGATCTATTGTAGAGCCACATGGGTTAATCTCAATCAGCTTTGCGGCTGCTCCAGACATTGACATGAGTTCTACGACCAGAAAACAACAGCTTTTCCTGCCCATGGAGTACTGCTTTTCTGACTCCAGATCACTGGGGCTGGCCTCGATATCTCTTTTAATGATGTCCTGTGAGTGGCAGAGCACGATACTCCCATGGTTATCTGCGAGGAGCACGTCTGGGATTCCAGAACAGCTCCCTGACACCTACCTGGCACTGTTTTTTGGCTGTTGTGTTTCCTGGCTGAGATGTCACACTGTATGCTCTGGCCTGGTGTTTTGCCAATTACTAGGCCTAGCATAAATGACACGGCCAGAAGGAACACAAACCAGTAAATCGACTGTATTGAATATAGAAAGGTCACTACATGGATGATCGCCGGGGTACAAATAATCAGTTCCGAAGCAATCAACATCACCCCCAACGATGATATGATACCGCACGACCAACAGTAGGTGGAACAAATAAAGAACCAAAGTTTCCCATAGATGGAATAGGAGACAACCAAGTCAACAAGGTAATCACATAAGATAAAGGCAGACACATATTTCTCTCTCCCCTAGCCCACGTTTGCAAAGGTCTAACCTGACCAGGGCCCAGTTCCAGGGAGAGTCAAGAGGTCCTTCCCCAACCAGGAAACTGTGAAGTGCATCCACTTCACAGACACTCCTCCCTTCCTGCAAGTGGTCCCAGCTTTTATCCTGACCTTTGGTTACTTAATGCGGGAGTCCTGGGACTCTTTTGCCTCCTTGCAGGGCCGGCCACACCCTGGAGGGAAGCTAAAAGGCAAACTCACCACCTCTTTATGAAGGGCTGTGAGGATCACCTGTATGTCAGCCTTAATTTGGGGCACAAACCCCAGCAGTTCACCTGGCTCCTGACAGCATCTTGCTGAGAAAGCAAGATGGGGTGGGTATCGTGGGGAATCTGCCAGGTTCCTGACAAGGGATGTGCTGCAAACGTTGACTCTCCCTGTTTTTTTTTGCTGAACCTTTTACACAAACTCCATGTTTGTCCATTTGTGTTTGCTGGGGCCAGGCTGTCCCTGCTCTGAGGATCCTGGCCTAGGTGGGATCTGGAGGTGTCATGTGATCTGCAAAGCCCAGGTGATCCCAGTGCAGGCTGGAGGGAGGCAGTGAGGACACATATCTGTATGTGTGTGTAAGGATGTTTGGTCCTTCATTTCCCATTGAATTTCTCTGAGAGATGTTGCCCTGTGGGTTCTGGAGATGAGGGATTATCTCCATAAGCCACTTCTGCAGTAGTGCAGGGTGTTGGCTGAATTTGGAATCAGGAACGGAGAGATGAGAATAGAGGTAGGCGTGCTGTCTCCAGGGAAAGCTCATAATTAACAGTAGACCCTCCTGGTTTGGCACAACACAGCCTTTGCCTTTGAGCCTCCAGTAAATACCATGACAAGTGGGAAAACCTCCTCCGTTTTTTTCTTAGCCCCCTTAAGGTGTCAACTAACATCAGAATGATCCTATGCAAATTCCCAGAAATGGGGGAAATATGTTCATCACTGGCTCTGCTGGAAGGGCTTTCTACTCACAAAAGGTACCTGATCTACACTGGGAGTTCTCATCTGTAGGAGGTACAGAGAAGAGAAAACACTACTCCTGGGCTTCTTATACTATCTTAGAAGGTAAAAGATGGCAAAAAGGCTTTTTTTTTCCAGGCTGCTGACTGCCTCCCAAAAGGCGAGCCTGGGTACCCACCTTGGCTTGCTGTTATGAAGTGTCCTGAGTGTCCATGTGGGAGCACTAAAGTGGTCCTAGCTCACGCTGTGCTAGTGGTGCACCAGCTCACCTCCTGCGTTCATTCCCCACCTCCCGGCACGTGGGCTGTGAGGAGAATGTGTGGGAGAGCTGCGGCTGATGGTGGGACCACAGGGTGATTCTCTGAATCTGACTGTTGGAGCTGTTTGTTAGAGACTGCTGAGGGTGACTTCTGGGGCCCTTAGGAGAGGAAGGCATGAATAGGAAAAGATAGGGGAGATACCAGATGAGATTCTGAAGTCAATTTGCCTGCAGGGAAAAAGAAGGCCTGAACTGGACAGTGGGAAGCTCATGTTGTGTAGGCAGTGATGTAACTGCACTTTTCTCTGGTTTCTGGACAGTAAATACAGTGAACTGAAGGGGGCAAGCTTAGAGCTTGACTTCACAGTATGAAAAGAAAGCAGAGCCCTGGGTGGAGAAGGGGCCTGGGAAAGAGCCTTCTAGGAGGAGGGTAAGTAACTTGCCATGGTGAGTTGTGCTGTGGAAGAGAGCCAAGGTTTTGAGGAGGTCTTTAACTCATTTCCCATATGATAATTACAAATTTTCAATCTTTTTTTTTCCGCTTTAATTGTTAAATTGCCCATGTTTAAGTATCCAGGCCCTGGCTAATCTCTTTCCTTAGTTTTTGCAGGCACCAATGACTGTTCTGCATGTATCAAATCTTCCTTTCATACCACCACCTGGAAACTTCTCTCCCTAAAACTCTTCCTGGAGATTCCCAGTCAAATCTGGAATGTCTTCATGCTCTGTTCATAGTGACCTAAAATCTGAACTGGGCGCTGCAGGGGAGATCTTTAATTATACCTAGAGATGCTAGTAATCCTCTGAAAGAAAAGATTGAGTTTGATTTTACTGCCAGGCCTAATAATTTGTGGTAGTCATCAGCAGAGATGTCCCAGTAGCTATCCTGGGTTCCCTGCCTGGGCTGAAGAGGTCCTTGTTATCACAGTCCTGACACTGCCACCCCAATGACAGTCAGTTCAGTGGTGCTGATGTGACTTGCTCCACCAGAGCAAGTAGCTCAAGCACTCTAAGAAGTTCAACTCTGTTGGTGTGGTGCTCCCCAGACCAGACCCACAGCTTGAAGCTGAACAGAGATGCTGAGGGCAGATTGTTGGGCCTACATCATAGGATGCTGGTGTACCCAATGCAGTTGAGACCTAGTGCAGGACTGACTCAGTACATGTCTAGGGCATCACATGAACCTTAGTGTTAAAGTGCCACAAGATGTAAGGGGCTAATCCTGCCACCTGCACTTCAGGAAAAGGATCTTGTCACTGTGGCCGTTGACATGAAGAAAAAGGTTTTTCTGGTATCTCCACCAGTTAGCACTCACAAGGCTTTTCAAGGCACCTGTTAAGGAGGGTCTCTAACTCTTTAGGAATTCCTTTTGTTCACAATTCTTACCGAAAAGCACCCATTAAGAAAGAAAAAAAGCTACAAACAAGTAATTAATGCTGATGAGCAGGGCTGTAAAAAAAAAGCCACGTCTAAGCTAAAGAGTGTGTTCTTCCCTTGATATAGCAGAATTTTGTGCCATCAACCTCTGAAAGAAGAGGTCTCAGTATGTGAATGACCAACAAGCGTACCAGAGTGCTAAGGATGAATGCTCGTGTCTCATATCTATGCACATCTGGATCATGCTCAGCAACAGACTTTGAGAGCAGCAAATGTATCTTGGCAACTTGCTTTATATAGCTGCAGCATGCAAATGCGAGGCTGCTCCTGCCTTTCACTCCTCATATGTCAACGTGACTTTGAAATGACAGATTTCCCCAAGATATGAAAGTGTGAGCATGCCATGAGCAACAGTCCAGAGCTCAGATGAAGATGGAGGTGGTGATTTTTCTCTGCATGTATTTATCTGACTGCAGAGAAGCATTTTTTACCCTGTTCAACACATGCTTTTGAAACAGAGGCTCTGTGTGTGTGTGTGATGCTTTGGGAAATCCTCTCCTTAGACAGACCTTGCCTGTGCAGGTAATAGTCTCTGCTCCTTTATTTTTATATCTCCTGTACCAAAGGGTTTTTTTCTGTCTTGTAGTATCTCCTAACAGTGCTACTTGCAGTTATAAGCCATCAGCATTGCTATTGCAAGGTTACAAATTCTGTGATCGGGGATCCTGACAAATGGAGACCCCAATTTATCACCACCGATAAAGTGATTTTTAGCCTCATTGCCCTGGCTGTAGGGGGGAAGGAACCAGATCTTCTGCAGGTTTAGTCTTTGGGTGGCTTCACTCCCCAGGAGAGGAGCTGCAGTTCACCCAGCAGCACTGACTCCACTCGTGTGGCTAAAGTGGTGCATGTAGGAGCAACCAGGCACACGTACTCTGCCGTGTTGGCAAGTCAGGCTGGATGGGACATGCGCTTCTAGGCACAAGCTCCTGCTTGCTTCAAGGCACGGGAATGTTCCTCTGTGTGGAAATGGCCCTTCTTTGCTTTCCCAGCCCTCCCCTGCCGCCTGTCACGATGGCTGCCAGCTCCTCCCGTCCGCCTTGCTCCAAGGAGCCTGCTGGAGGAGGCAGCCTGGGTAGCTTGGCATCAAGGCAGCAGGGTTAGCAGCTGCCTTGCCAAGTGCTTTGCTTTTGTCTCCATGGCTTGAGGAGGTAGTGTGATTTGTGCTCTCGGTCACTGACAGGTCTCAGCTGACAGCTCCCTCCTTCTTTTGTAAAAATTACTTGCAGAGCAGCTAGTTGAGACATGACAAAGTTTTGAAAGAGGGAATTTCATTTCCCATATGGTTCCATGAGAAAGGTCATTGTCCCACCCCCAGTGCCACTCTGGGTGAACTAAACACACACAGCTGGGGTGAGACAGCCCCATGCAGGCCAGGATCCGCATGCTGGGGAAAGGGTCGGGCTGGCACCAGGTGCTGGTGAGAGCGGCTCGGGGTTGGTGCTGCTGCAGGGTGGGCCGTGCCTGACAGCCCTGCGCAGGACTGCAGCTGCCCCTCAGCTCTGTACAGCATAGGATGTCTCCAGTGCCCTGGCTCCGTGTGATGGAGACTTCACCTGAGCAGTATCTGAGCCGGCAAACAAAGAGCTCTGGCGCTTCTCTCACCCGGGGGATTTGGCATCAGTGTTCCTTCTTGACTTCCACAAATGCATGCTCATTTTGAATTGCATTAACAAAAGAGGAGGAACGAGCTCTGATAGTGTTTGGCCCCCAGACCTGGCTCATTTTCTGATTCTTTACTTCAGCAGAGGTCTGTCAGTGTAAATCAAAAAGTCCCTTCCTATTGCACTTGCAAACAGTCCCACTTGTGGGGCTACTTGTAGGTCAGCTGGTCCTGCTCTGCCCCACTGTGACTCTCAGTGAGCAGATACTTGCCTTTTGTATAGCTGAACAGAGATGGATTTGACTTTAATGGTTGTTACTCAGAGTGACTCAGTCTGGTGTGGACCGAGTGAGGGCTGCAGCACTGGGCTCAGCAGCTGGGTGGGAGGATTTCCATTCCCTAGGAGAAGGGGTTCCAGCAACGTCTGCACGACATCCTCCTAGATGTAACAAGGGCGTCCATCCAAGGTGGGAGAAAGGCATTGAGTTGAGGTGCTCTACGTCCAGGAGACCATTGCTACAGAGACCTCAGGGTTATGGCAGTGAAGTCTGGCAACCTGGGATCTGGAAAAGACCTGATGCCTTTGCTACGCTGATTGGAGGAGGAGGAGGAGGAGGGGATTTTTATAGCAAGCTGCTACCTCTATTGCAAACCCCCAACAACTATGGTGCTCTCTGCTGGTTTTGGACTCATGCATGCTGCTTTTTCTGATGATGGCACCAAGAACAACCACATTAACTCCAAAATAACTGCAATGTGCCTGTCTGCTGAGCCCCATCCTCTAATATTTCGCTATAAGCCTGTGGTTTCTGTGATGGTGTGCATTTGGGCCCATGGTGCTTTTTGTGCTCTGAAGCATTTAAATTGTTTGGCTGGAACGTGAGGAGTAACACTACAGCCTCTGCTTGCAAATGTCATTAAAATGGGGGTTCTTGGGTGCTTGTCTGCTTACTGCTGCTGTCTCCCTCTTGTTTCCAGTTGCTTAGTTGTCTTAAAAGGCATCAGAAAACTCTCCGTGCTTTCCCAATGGTACATTTTACAGGTAAGGTGTGCCCAGAGAACTGTTAACTTTCTGCGAATGAAAGCAAAGGGGCCTGCTCTGATAGGGAGCAGACATTCTCTAGGAAGTCCCATTGATTCAAGAGTGGCTGATCTGATAGCCAGGCACTGGTGTGTGTGTGGTGGGGGTGGTTGGTGGGGGGTGAGGGGGTAGGTGTGTGTCTGTGTCTGTGTGTGTCTGTGTGCATGCACCCGCACCCTTGGCGTGGTTTACACTGTGGTTGAGGAGCATGAGATGAGATGAACATTGAGGCTTTGACAGTTTGAGCATCAGTCACGTTCCTCAGCTGGATACCTAGGTGCTGGGATGAGAAATCTGGGTCTTGAGTGCTTAAATGTTCCATAATCAACTGAATGCAGCTGTGTCTTGGTGGCTGATACCAACCCACATTACCCAAGGTGATTTCTGCCTTTTGATGTATGCAGCATCTCGGCTTCCGTTCTAGGGAAATTCTTGTCAGGAGGGGAAAGAGGAGGTGAAATGTGAACAAAATGTAACTTGGCTCCTTTAGCAAGACTGGAGCTAAGGGCTTGCAGTGTTCAGAGCTTCAGTGACTGGAAAGGGGATGTGTGTGAATCAGAGAGCTCTGCCCAGGACGTCAGGATTAGAAGTGATTTTTAGCCAAAGGAGAAGATGACTCAGGTATGAATGATAGTTAAAAATCAGTTTTGATTTCTTATTGAGCACTAGTGTTAAAATGTAGCAAGACTTTAATAGTGTCACCCATTAGTGAGCTGTGCAAGCATGCAACCTGTATTGTGTTTTTGTCTTTCTTACTGGCAAGAGCTCTCAGTTCACATATTCTTAGGACCCAGGGGTTGTTAGGACTCAAATGCAGGTCTGAGACCGACATTGGCTTCCTCCAGGAAGAAAAGGTTTTGTTAAGACTTCTGAGCTAGAGTGCTGCAACAGTTGTGTCTCTGGGTTGGAGAGGCAGACGTCTCCCAGCGTGGAGAGGCTCCTGGGCTGCTCTGCAAGTTCTGCTGGGTGTTCTGTACTTGCAAAGCTGCTCTCATGGTTGTTAGGCCTAGCCAAAGGAGATCCAAACCTGGGTACCCAACTCTGTGTGTCTCCCGTTCTCACTGAAACAGCTCTGTTGAGTAAAGCCCTAGGAGGCACATCTGCTTTGGGTGGCAGAAGACAGATGTCCTTGCTTAGCAGGCTGTGCCAAAAGAGCCAGATGAGCTCTGCAGCGCAGGACTGTGCAGAGGGAGCAGAGGGAGTGATGTCCACTAGAAAGGAGCAGGGCTTGGCACTGTGAGCTGTGCATCTTCGTCCAGCATGGCAAGTGGGCACACGTGCCTGCACAAACCCCGGTGCAGAGGCAAAGGCAGAAGCAGGATGGGAGGTGGCTGGGCAGAGCTGTGGGTATTGTCACTCAGGTGTAATGTTACAAGAACTGTGTGGGCATCTTCAGCTCCCGCTGGGCATGTTTAGGCAGATGGAAAATTCAACCAAAGACAAATGAAATTCCACAAGAGCGTATAAATCGCAGCATGAGCCTCATAAAATGAGCTCAGCAGCACTTGGTAGAAATGCCCCCGAATCCTGCTGTTGCAGGGCTGCTTATGTTGAAGTTTTGGATTGGGAGCCTCACAAAGACATTGTCTTGGAGGAGTCAGTGATCTTGAACGTGCCGTGTATGCTCTATTGCGCTTCATACTCAGGGCTTGGGAAGCCTGTATGTTATTAACATAATCTGTAACTTATCATTCCTTTGGAAAGGAAGACTGTATGTGGAGCAAGGGGTGAATGCAGTGATCCTGATCGGGAACCACTGTGCATGGAGAAATCAGTGATCCACGGCAGAGTGACCCTGTGTGTGTCCAGGCCTGTGCTGTGCTGCGTGTCCATGGCCTCGCGGCTGGGCTGTGCCACACATCCCGGGGCTGCAGGACAGACCCAGCCAGCCCATGGCAGTGGAGCAGCCCATGGGCAGCTCCCACTCGGTCAGGTGGCCTTGCCTTTGTCTAACTGTGCAGTAAGGAGTTCTCATTTGAACGTTCTTTCTGTTTGAGAGTAGACATGGTGAAGAGAGTTGTTTTCTTATAAGAAAATAACAGCTGAGATGACCAAAAAGGAGATTCTCTCCAGGGTTTGGATTTGTGCAGCCTTGTAGGAAAGTTCATCTGGAGTCTGTCCAATGTTGCATGAATGCAGGGCTCCCAGCAGCTGATGAGATGTAAGAGTCACTTGCTAACATTATTTCCTTTTAATTCTGTCTTATTAAACCAGCTGTTTAATTAAGGAGTTTCCTATTGGGCTTTTCTTATTGACATCAAGAAAGCTCTGCACCAGCTCTGCCCCTCTCACCTAACCTGGTGCAGAACAGGTTTTATAAAAACCCAAGCAAGAACCCTATCCTTAAATGTTTCTGTGTGATCTGAAAGCTGTTTGCTACCAAGCCTAGAGGGTCAGCATGTACAAAGGGGCTGGCAGTGACTCAGCTCTGGCTCTGGCACGTATGTGTTAAGAGTCCTGGCTTTTTGGAGGATTTTGCCATGAAAATGGTGGAAAGGGAAACAGTTTGGGTGAATTTGGGCCTGGCATTGCCAACTTTATGGGGTGAATGAAGCTCAATGCAGTACCCAAATGAGGGGAGGACCGCCAAGTTGTGATCCCTTGCAGAAGGGAGAGGGGGTGCTCTTCTGGTTGTCTGCCAAACTGACTTGGAGCTTCAAAACCTGGTGGGAGGGAAGCACTGAAGTTTCATCTAGTGAAAGGGTGTAGCCTCAGTGTCTGTTCATAGGCTGCAACCTATGTACATCCCTGGGCCACCCAGCTGGCCCACCCTCCTATCTGTACCAATGACTTGTGCCTCTTGCTGTGGTTTCCAGGAACTCCACTGCCACTTATACAGAAAAGCTGTGCCCTGCTTTGACTCACCAGGATGGGGTTTTACTCACAGTCATTTGAACTGCAGAGAGGTCATAACCTGCAGGGAGCTGAAGTGGGGATTCTGGGAGAGCTCTGGTCACCAAACTGTCTCCAACAGCTCCTTGCTCTATGTTTCAGAGCCAACGAACTCCCCTCTGTGTGCCTGGAGGAATAAGGCCACAAACGACACAGGACCACAGAAGCAATTTACAGCAACCCTCCCCAGACATATGTGATGGCCATACCTCCAACTCACTACATGAGTGAGAGTGTCTCAAACAGGTACACAAGTCTTTTCAGGCTCTGGAGAAGTCAGCCTGCAGGACCACCTGAGTCAGCATTGCCTACTCGGCCCCATACTTCAGAGGAATGTCTCTGTCTAGAGGAAAGCTTTGGTCTTCCAAACCCAGCAGGTCTTCAAAGTCAGGCACTGAGAGGCTAGAAGACTTGGTAGGACTCAGGCATCCACATCCCTCACTAAAATATCCTTGTTGACTTGGGACTAGGCATACCATGCTTCCATTCCTCCCCTCCAAAGCACCAGGCTGAATCCTTCTTTTTTTTTCTGTGTCTGTTTGTGCTCTAAACACATTGGATCTACACAGCCCCACCTGAAATCAGAGGTCCTTTGGAGCTGTTAGAATTTCCCAGGATAAACCAGTACAACAGTAACAATATAGCTCTTTATAGAAATCATTGCTGTGGCCCCAAGCTCTTTCCAGCAGTTGTATCTCCAATCCCGGTGACTGACTTCAAATCTTTCTCTTAAGTCTAGGTTTCTGATTCATCTTGTGCTGTAGCAAAATGGAGGTCCAGGAAAGGTGTCTTCTCCCTGTGGTGGGTAGGCACATGTGCTGCTCTGGGATCTAAGCAGGTACTCTATGTGAATAGAGACCAAGGGCAGATAAAAGGGTTGTTTTGATTTTCTTGCTTTTAGTGGATGCAGCCCTTTATATCTGACCTCTATGTTATTGTCCTAACATAGAGTTTGATAAAGGGGAGCTTTGCAATGTCTCGTTGTGTCTGAAATTCATTAGAGGGTCTCATCTTTTTGGGTAATGAAGTTACCTTCATAGCAAGGTGCTTCAGAAGAGCTTTTGAGGCATAACAGGATCCTTCATTCCCAATGTTTTCAGAGAGCTGCAAACCCTGCAAGACTGGAGCAGGGACTGGCAAATTCCCAATGCCAGTGGAAAATCACCCATTCAAACATTTCTTTGCACTTTGTCTGCCGGTGCTGTGTGCTCCAGGTATATATATAGAGCATATATATACATGCTGTATAGCCCTTGGTTTCATGTGAGGTGGTGAGATGGTGACAGAAGGGCTATCCCTTTTTAGTAGGGGCTTAGGTAATATATCCAAGTTCTTCTCATGTGTTTCCCACCCTTTGCCCAGGTAACTTCATGCTCAGAGAACAAGTGCATGAATGCAGAACCTCTAGGAAGCTGCTTTGGAAGAGCTCATTTTGTTTTAGGATTGATCTGCTCTGGGGAGCAATTAGGTGTGCTCCTTTTTGGTCTTTTTTTCATAACCTTCCCTGGGATGACTGGTTCTTCAGTCTTGTTCTTATTTGCATCCTACAACTGGTGTTTCAGAAAAGAATTAAAAGTGTGACTTGCAAGTATCACTTTTTATCATGGTTTTTCCCCACTGCATGGTTTGATGAGTGTGTGGAAAGAGGGATCTTAGATTCTTATCCCCAGTGAATCTCAGCAATCTCCAAAGTGCTGGTTGAAAGGTGAAACCAAGTTGCTTGAAATGTCCTGGCAGAAACCTAGGTAGAATTCTTTCTTACCCTTGCCCAGAGCTGATCTTTGGCTTTGTATACTTGAAGCAGGAACTCAGCTTTCCAAAAGTGTTTTTAAAGTACTAAATGAACCCCACTGGGGTTTGGTTTGCACTAGCCTTCCAGAATTACCCATGCCTCCTCATGGGGATTAGTGGAGATGATCCAACCATGCTGTCAATAACGGTTCCAGCAGGACAATCTAGCTTAGCACCATCTGTGAAGAGAGAAAGATGTAAGCTTCTGAATGCTTTTACTAAAAGAGAAATAAATCAGCCTCTTGAATCCAGCATATGCACCTGCTGCTCTTAATTTTGTAATGCTCTGTGCCTCTTTCTGTCCTCTGTTCACTGTCACCAAGAGCCTAACTCAGCTTTTCAGTTAGGAAAACTGTCTTGTTCTCTTTCTAGGTGACTAAACATGGAATGTTTGCTGTCAATACTTGAAAATATTTAGCTATATAAATTGAAGTGGCCTGGTTCTCCCGTGCTGAAAATGCTGGTTACAGCTACTGCAGTTCAACACTTCTGAAAACCAGGTAGTGTTGATACGTGTTAAATCGAGACTGGCTTAGGTGCTTGTTCTGATGGACACCAAGATGCTTGGCTGCTGTAAAGTTGTTTGGGAAGATCTGGCAGAACTGGGAGGTGAAAGCAGGTGCCATGGTCCTCCTTCTCTCTGTGTGACACTGCTGTGCATTACAGCACCGGGGAAAGGAGGTAATGTTTACTTATGTTTATATCTGCAGAACCCATACAATTTTACGTAAGAATAAAATAAATATTGTTTGTTTGAACAACGTGGAATGTCTGTTATTCCGGGA